>NC_056749.1:197451926-197529426 GCF_019279795.1 Protopterus annectens | reverse complement strand
CAGTCGAACGTCCGCTCATCCTGTCGTCTCTGCAGTCGGATCCTGTTAAGTATCTCGTTGGGGCCTTTATCTTATTATTTTCTTGGTCACTGCATGCCTGCCCAGGATCATGTCATCCATAAAAGGAAAGTGTAGGTGTGGATGTCCGATCCCTCATAAGTACACCCATGACGTGTCTGTTTTGTCTAGGGCCCAACCACAACCATAAGGCCTGTGCCATTTGTCCAGCCTTCATCCAAAGACCCTTCGCAGCCATCAGCATGGCTTTAACATTTACCCGGAAAACCAAAAACTTAAACGTCTGGCTCTTGGGATGGAAGGGACATCCACTCATACAGCCGAGCCACAAAAAAGAAGGCCAAAGTTTCAAGTCATGAAACTACCACTGCACCGCTTCCACCTGATGTTGCCCCTGTGGCCTAGGTATGCCTGGAGGAATGTATGGAACCAGCCAACTTTGGTACAGTGGTTATGGTTTCGGAGGTTACACAATCAAGTTCCGAAAGCATGTCTGTGGAGGTTATGCAGATGAGTGCCAACAACAAGGGGAAACCTCGGCTCACTGCAGTCATCCAGACTGGTCCTTCCTCTGCTTCTGTAGCTCCTGAGAGTAGGCCCTTCTTATTCCCTACATGCTCCTGAGAGTAGGCCCTTCTTATTCCCTACATCCTCTAGGCCTGTCTCTTCCTCTAAGAAAAAACTATAAACTAAAAAAAACTAAACCTCTCTTCACCTACTGAGAGCTTGCCTGACTGGCAAGCCTTCTGTCAAGGTTTATTTAATGCCTTTATGGCCCTAGGCCTTTCTTGGCTGCTTGTCCCACTGCTATTCCTCCTGTTATTAGCCCTAGGCCCCAGACCACTGAACCTCCCACATTGGAGGCCGAAGAGTCTTCAGATGCCTCTTCTGAGGATTCTTTGTCTTATATCTCCCAAATGCCTTTTCCCCTAGGTTATGCATCCCCTAAGTAGGACTCTGCTGAGGATGATCCCCCTGTGGAGGACCTGACCTTTGAAGAAACAGTCTCTTGGATGAGAGAATTCTTTAAGTGGGATTCCACAGAAATGGCTGAAGTCCAAAAGAGATATTATGAACTCCTACAAATGGACACTCCTGCACCTTCTGCAATTCCACTAGTCCTGCCAACCTTTTTAGATGCCTTTTTTGCAGCTTCTAAAAATCCTGAATCCCAACCCCTTGCTCCTAGAAGACCTGACCGATCTTATAAGATCCCTGAAGGGCAACATTTCTCGTGTGTCCTGCCACAGATCCTGGTACTATTTCTGTCTCTGCAGACAAACCCTCCAGACTGCTACCTTCCACCTCTGTCCTCCCCTTCTGATAAGGACAGCAAAACAATGGATAGAATTGTCAAGAAGGTGTCTACTTCAGCAACTCTGGCCTTTAGGGCCATCAACTAACAGACACACATGTCCATGTACTCCCTGGACCTTTTATCTCAGGCTTTTTAGCTTTTGGGTGGCCTCCCTAATTCGGCCACAAAGTCCTAAAATTCTAGTCTGATCTCCTTGTCCTTACAAGTGACAAGACATTCAGACAAATGCAGTTATGATGCTGCAGAGGCTTAGGCCAGATCTGCAGCTTCCTACTCAGTGCTCAGGAGGTACTCTTGGTTGAGGTTGTAACCCCTTCCTGGTGATATCAGGGCTAAACTTTTAGATGCCCCACTGGACAATTCAGCCTTGTTTGGCACCCAAGTGGCAGAACTTTTCAAAACCCTGCAACAAAAGGCAAAAGAAGTTCAGGACGTTAAACATTGGTTTGTATCACCTATTCCTAAATTTCACAGGGATAACCCTACCAAGACTCAATTTATTAGAACACTCTGCTCCTCCTCCTCTGGCTATGGGTAGAAAGAGTTTCAGGAAGCAGCAGACTCATTATAGGCTGCCCAGACAACAACCCAGAAACCTCCCTTTCAGGACTGTGACTGCCTGCCTCCTCTCTCTCCATATTCCCCTTTCCCAGAGACTCTGTCACTGTCTCCCTTTCTGGGGAAAGCATCACCTCAGACAAGTTGTTTCTGTCATAGAAAAAGGTTATTTCATGACCTGGGTCAATCCTCCTCTTTTCAGGGGCATCCCTCAGTCACCAAAGGACCAACTGCCCCTATTACAACCATCTTGGACAGCCTTCTCTCTCAAGGAACTTTTTTATCAGTTCCAGGCTCAGAAAAGGGAAGGGCTTTTACTCCAGACTTTTTCTAGTCCCAAGAAAAGATGGCCAATGGAGACCCATACTGGAGCTCTCGCACCTCATCCTCTGTCTTCTAGTACCCACCTTCTACATGCTTACCCTTCAAACTGTTTTCCCGCTGTTAATGCCTCAGGCATTTCTGACAGCTGTGGACATCAAAGATGCTTGCCTACATATCCCCATCAAGTCCAAATACAGGAAGTACTTCTGCTTCTCTGTGGGTTCCTCACATTTCCCTTCTCTCCTTTGCCATTTGGTCTGTCTACTTTTCCAAGGGTATTCACCAAATGCCTGGCTCCAGTGATAGCCTGTTGTGGGGCTGTAGGGACAGAAATGTTCCCATACCTGGACAACCTCCTGATCCAGGCAGACTGCTACAATACCCTCTAGAACCGTGTCCAGACAGTCACTTGTTTTGCAGTCTCTGGGCTTCACAATCAACTTCCTCACATCCAGCCTAAACCCCTCCCAGGACCAAGTCTTCCTGGGGTGCAGAATTGGAACAGATGTTATGATGGAATTTCTCCCACCCAATAAGGTGGATAGTCTAAAGGAATACTTTCTGTCTGTCATGCAAACCCCCACAATGACAGCAAGATAATACCTCAGACTATTAGGGCATATGGCTTCTACAATCCCCATGTTGCCACTGGCAAGACTCCATTTGAGAAAACTTCAGTGGTATCTGAGGTCCACATGGACCCAACACTCCCAACTACTGGACCACACCATTCCCTTCCTGCCATGCGTAAGGAAAGAGATATTTTGGTGGGTGGATCTCGTTTCTCGGAATCCAGGGCTTCCCTTGCAACCCCTAGCCTCAGTACAGGAAATGTACACAGATGCTTCAGACTTGGGGTGGGGAGCTGCTATGGGCAGCTTGAAGGTGCAAGGCACGTGGTCAGGCCCCTCCAAAAGGGAACACATCAACATCAGAGAAGTGAGAGCTCTCATCTTTGCTCTGAGGGCCTTCCAACATGTCCTGAAGCAAGGACCCCTGAAATTATTCACGGACAACACTACAGTTCTTTGGTATCTGAACAAACGGGGGAGACAAGATCTTACTTGCTATGTCGACTTGCACTCCAGGCCTGGGAACTGGTAGTCTGACATGGAGCAACTCTGCAGGCTGTCTATATACCTTCAGCCGAGAACAAGCAGGCTAGCACCTTAAGCAGATCCATGTCACAATCCCACAAATGGATGCTAGACAGGGATGTGTTTCTGGACATAGTCCACAGGTGGGGTACACCACAAATAGACCTGTTTGCCTCTCCTCTGAACAGGGAGCTTCCACAGTTCTGTACCAGAGCTCCCAGCCCCCTACCGAGGGCAACGAATGCCCTTTCTATTTCCTGGGAGGGGATGTTTTTGTACGCTCCCCCCCACACTCCTATAGAAAGTCCTGATGTAAATTCAGCAGGACAAACCAAAAATGTTACTGGTGACCCTCGTTTGGCCAAGACAGCACTGGTTCCCCCTCATTCTACAGTTAGCCAGGAGCAATCATCACAAATTACCTCACAGAGAGGACCTACTCAAACAAGACAAGGGATTCCTGATCCATCCCCACCTGAAATCTCTGAACCTAACCCTGTGGGTGATAGAGTTTTGATCCCTTTCAGACACCTTTAGTCTGAGGATGTGTTAAATGTCCTGCAGGTGGCCAGGAAACCCAGTACTAGGAGATCCTATCTGTCCAAGTGAAAAAGGTTCTCCATTTGGTATTTAAAAAGAAAGCTAGACCCAATTTCAAGTAGTGGTCCCCCTGGTACTCTCTTATCTGTGTCAATTGCTAAAGGCAGGGTTTGGCATATTTCTCTGTAAAGGCCCACCTTGCCGCTATTTCTGCATGTCTGCCTTTAAAACCACCACTTGCTTCTAGACTTCAAGTGAAGCTATTCCTAAAAGACGTTCTACACCTCAGAATAACCAGGAGGCCAGTTCTACCACCCTGAGACCTGAACTATGTTTTGGAGACGCTCAGTGTTGCTTCATTTGAGCCAGCAGCTACAGCCTCTCTAAAGTATTGCACTTGGAATACTGCACTTTTGGTGGCCTTGACTTCAGCCAGGAGAGTCTCGGAGCTCCAGGCCCTCATGGTTGCCCCACCTTTTTTGATCTTCCACAAGGATAGGGGTTACCTTACAGACTAACCCGTCCTTTATGCCTAAGGTGGTCAATGAGTTATCCCTGAACCAATGTACCCATCTTCCCACTTTCTTCCCGCAGGCCCAGAATGACAGTGAGAGAGTTCTGCATTCCCTTGATGTTCACAGACTACTCAGATTCTACATTGACAAGACTAAATCTATTAGAAGATTAGAGCAACTGTTGTCTCTTTTTAATCCAGGACTGTGGGAAAAGCTGTGACTAAACTGTTTTTACATGGATTTCCAAACCAACTCCTTTTGCAATGCCTACCATGGAAAACACGTAGACTGCAATATTAAAGCCTATTCTACTAGGGCCATGGCCTCCTCTGGAGCTTTTTTCAAGGGGTTGGGCACTGCCTCTATTCTAGAAGTAGCTAACTGGACATCTGCCCATACTTTCACAAAACATTACAAACTGGATCACGTTTTCAGAGCTATGTAATAAGTATAGGTAATCCGTTTGTTATACAATGTTGTATGTATAGGACACAATTGTTATTCTTTTTTATTATAGGCACATATACTTTAAAAAGACATTATTTACTCATAACATAGTTTCTTAATTGATATAAATATTTCAAATAAATTGTCTGAGCATATTTTCTATATGGTAGTTATATAAATAAATGTGTATATTTAATGCTAATTATTTATAAATTAATAATTATTTAAAGTTCTTCTGTTTGATAGGTCTTATTATATATTAACCTTGCTGTGTAGTTTTTTGGTTTGTTTTTTTAGTAATTTAACATCTTAAAAAGTCTAGTTTTCTATTTCCTTAGAACATTTCAGTTTATGTACACAGAAGTAGTAGTAACGTGATTGGTTGTGTTATGGTGTTGATAGTAAGCGGTTTATATGAACGTTTCATCAAACCTGGAATAGTTTATTCCATGTTGGAGGTTAAAAATGTTTTTAATTCTGAATTTTTCACATCATCCTTATTGTGTTTGTTCATAACAAGTTGTTCTTCTGTTAGCATAATGCTTAATGCACTAAGTCATTTCATATTAGATCTGATGTCCATTTTCATTTTCTCTCCTCAACTGAGGGGTTTGGATCCAAGACCTCGGATCCGACTTGGCCGCTGCAAAAGCTCATAGCACCTTTAAACTCTTGAGCCTGTTCCTTACCCATAATGCACCAACCCCTATTACCGTAGATGTTGTTTTCCTTTGTTAGGTGAAAGATGTGATGATTTGTCTCTCGAGCTATTCAGTTAGATAAGTGCTTTGTTTTTTGTTGTTCTTGCTGTTTGATATATATATTTCTGTATTTCCTGTCATCTTTTTACTTCTTTTGTACAAATGTATGCTTGATACTATTGTTAGTATCCTTATCTCACTTTCCCTTCCACTTTTACACTAGTGTAGATGTTCATCGTTTTACCCTGCTGCAGTCATCACACTTGGGTTATCCTGCCATCAGGCGGTCCCGCAGTCGGCCTGAGTTCCAAAGTCTTGGTCCGGCATCCATCGCCATTTTCTTCATTCTTTCTTGCAGCAGAAGCAGTTCGCAAGTGCTGGTCGGCCGACACCTGAGATTTTCGATTTGAATTTCAGTCCGAAGTCTTCAATAAAGCTAAGTACCCCATTGGGGAACCTTTTCTTGCCTCAGTCCGATGTCAGAAAAAGTTAACAATTGCATTTCTTGTGGGAAGCAAATACCTCATAAGGACTTCCATTCCTATTGTTTTCCTTGCCTAGGCCCAGACCACGACGTCACAGGTTGTCGGTTTTGTGCTAGGTTTAATACACGAACTATCAAATGCCGTTTTGACTTCGCACGACATTACTTTGGTAGGAAATTGAATTATATCATGCCGTCGGAGCAGCCGACGCATGCAAGGATAAGGACAGGCAGCCTAGGAACAAGCCAGACTCCGAGGCCTCTGCTGGGCCTGTCGCCGGTTCTCCGGTTTTCAATGAGGCACATACGCAGCCCCTGACAACCGCAGAACTGGAACCCTAGACAGCTGCGGATTCTCAAGCGGAGTCTACTAGGCCGACGCAGCCATTTTCATTAGGCCCTTCCAGAAGTAGACCCCGTGCAGTGGAAACACCTTTGTCTTCAGACCGACTACACTCACCATTAAATCTTATGCTAAGCTTATAACTCCTTTAAAACTAAAGAAGACTGTACATCAGTCTACAGTTCAAGGCCCCATGCCTAACAAACAGATGCTTAAGATGGCTGAAGATTTGATTACCCTAATCAGGGGTTCCCATCCCCCTCCTGATAAAAGACCAAGACAAGAGGTGGATTATGCTTCCTCTGACCAGGTTTCAATTTCTTCAGATTCTTCTGAGTAACAGGATTACACTATGAAGACTCTGATGCTGAAGACTCTATTCCCTCAGCATCTCCCCCTGAAGACTACTCCTTTGGGGAAACTTTACATACCATGAGGGAACATTTCCAGTGGGAAGGCCAGGACTACTCTGATTCTAAGAAAAGGCTCCGAGAGTTCCTTTTACTACCCCAGCACAGACCTCTTGCTATCCCTCCAGTTTTGGATATTGTGGATGATGTTTACTTGGAGTCTAGTCTAAATCCAGACACTTTACCTCCTGCTCCAGCCAAACCAGACAGATACTACAGAGTACCTAACTCACACAAATTCCTTTATAAAAGCCCTGTGGCTGACCCAGAAACAATTTCCCAGGTTCCTAAGGGAGCTAAAGCTTCTATGGCTAAAAATCCTGTGCCCTCTGAAAGGGATTCCAGAGCCCTAGATAGATGGGGAAAGAAAATATACACCTCCTCAACTCTGGCTATGAGAGCATTAAATTGTTAGTTTCACATGCTGAAATATCAGCAATTCCTAATGTCTCAATTAAAACATAAAATGAGCACACATACTGAACAGTCTGAATTCAAGGAAATGCAGGATCTGTTGCATGCAGCTAAACAGGTGGGCAAACATACTTTACAATGTGGATTTGATTAATTGGAAACTTCCTGTAGAGCAGCTGTTACTGGCTCTGTCATACAAAGACATGCTTGGTTAAAAGAACAAACCCTTCCTGATCATGTTAAAGCAAAATTATTGGATGCACCTTTACAGCAGGATGTATTATTTGGTGTCAAAGCAGAAGAGGTTTTAAAGAAAATGGAGGATAAGGCAAAGTCTATGCAGACGGTCAAGGATTTTTTGCAGGTACAACCCCCTTGTTTCAGCAGAAATTGGCCAACGAAAAACTGGTCCTTTCCAGCTTCTGACAGATCACATAGAGGCAAATACAGACGCCCAAGGGGCAGAGGTCAGTCACAAGGCCCTTAACAAACCTCGCCAATGGGGTACTGCTACCCAGAAAGGAGGAGAAGACAGGCCCCAGGCTAGCAGAAGATAAATACAATGACTCAGTCCTCAAACTACCAAGCAAATCTCTCCTGGCAGCACCCTTGGGAGGAAAATTAGCATTTTTTGCAGACAAACTGGCACATCATCACAAAAGACAAATGGGTTCTAGACATTGTCTCTCAAGGATACAGATTCCACTTTCGTACCTTACCAAGGATAAAAGGAATGCCAAACCTGCCACCAAATCAATGGGCAGAGGCAGAAAAACAAATTACAGCTCTCATGGACATGAGAGCCATTCAACAGGTACCTACACAGGAGCAAGGACAAGGATTTTACTCAAGACTCTTTCTAGTCCCAAGAAAGGACAAAGCATAGAGACCCATTCTGGATCTTTCAATTCTGAACACCTAGCTGCAAGTACCAGAATTCAAGATGCTAACACTACAGCAGCTTCTTCCCATGCTGGGCAAGAATGCTTGGCTAGTAATGTTGGACCTCAAGGAGGCATACCTGCATGTCCCTATCAGATAAAATTGCAGAAGATACCTCCGCTTCATTGCAGGTTCAACGCATTATCAATTCTCTGCATTGCCCTTTGGCTTATCTACTGCGCCCAGGGTCTTAATGCCTGGCAGCAGTAATGACAAAGAGGAATTCAAATATACCCATACCTGGACGACTGCCTTATTCAAGCAGAAAGCAAGGACATTCTTTTAAAGCATCTGGCATTTGTCAAACACCTTCTAAGTTGCCTAGGGTATACAGTAAATGAAAAGAAATCAAAACTAGTGCCCTCACAAAACATAATATTCCTGGGTGCCAGCTTGAATACAACGGCCCAGATGGCTTATCTCATGCCAGACAAGAAACAACAGCTGACTCAATATTTCAAAATAATGGCAACAAAGACCCAACTCCCTGCAAGAAAAATTCTGCAGGCCTTGGGATTCATGGCATCTTGCATACTACTAATACCATTTGCAAAACTGCATATGCGGACTCAGCACAGCCACAGCTTGGAAACAATGATACCACTCATTCCCTGCCTTCAACAGGAGTTTCTATGGTGGGCACAGGCATGTCACCTCAACAAGGGTCAGCCTTTCACCTTACCCACAGCCAGGCAAACTATGACAGCAGATGCATCGGACTATGCCTGGGGAGCACACATGGCAGGACAGTGCATTCAGGGCAAATGGACTACAGCTCAGAGGCATCTGCGTATCAATCAAAAAGAAATGTTGACAGTACAGAATGCCCTAACAGCTTTCAAGAACCTCTTACACCCAGGACAACTAATAATAAAGACAGACAATACCACAGTAATGTGGTACATAAGCAAGGGGGCACACATTCCTACCCTCTGTGCAGGCAAGCAATGACCTTGTGGAACACTGCACTGTCTTACCAGGTTCAATTACAAGCACAATTCCTGCCAGGAAAGAAAAGCACATTGGCAGATGACGTAAGCAGAAACATCATGGATCCACACGAGTGGAAAATAGATCCACAAGTATTTGCAATGATAGCTCAAAAATGGGGACGCCCAGACATAGATCTGCTTGCAAGCCCCAAAACTACCAACTACAAAAATTCAGCACAAGGACATTCCATCCACAAGCTTGAAAAGTGGCTCATTCAGTTGGAAAACATTAACAGTGTATGCCTTTCCTTTCTAGCAAAGGTACTGCTGAAAGTCAGATTAGAGAGGCCACAAATGATACTCATTGCACCAGACTGGCCACGCCAGCATTGGTATCCAATTTTAAGGAACATGGCCCACGGCCCACCATGGATTTTACCACAAATTCCTCACCTACTCACCCAGCGAGACAATCAGATTCTACACAGCCAGCTCAAGACTTTAAACCTGGCTGCATGGCAAATTACCTAAACAGCCAGTCATTCTGGAGGCCAGGAGGCCCAGCACCAGGAAAACCTATTCAGACAAATGGAGAAGATTTTGCGCCTGGAACCAGGCTAAAGGCCAAAATCCCCTTGATCCAAACATTCCTCAGATTCTACAATATTTAACTGAGATGTTGCCCAAAGGTCTTTCCTTTTCATCTATTAAGATCCATGCCTCAGCAATTTCAGCTCATTACAACACGGATCCACCTTTATTCTCACATCCATTCCTAAGACAGTACCTCAGAGGGGCTAAGAGCATAAGACCGCCAAGGAGAGCACCAACACCTACTTGGGATCTCAACTTTATTCTGGAAAAGCTTACACTGCTGCCCTTTGAACCAGCTTTTTCAGCTGATTTAAAATTTCTTTCATGGAAAACTGCCCTGCTACTTGCAATAACCTCATCTAGAAGAGTGTCTGAGCTACAGGCACTAATGGCAGTGGAGCCTTTCCTCATTTTTCATCAAGACAGAGTCTCTCTATGAACTAACCCTTCCTTTATGACAAAGGTGGTATCCAGTGTGGCCCTAAACCAAACCATTCATTTGCCCACCTTTTTCCCAAATCCCCAGAACAAAGGAGAAAGACTCCTGCACTCTTTGGACATTCACAGGCAATTACATTACTACTTGGATAAAACTAAAGCTTTCAGAAATTCTGACCAGCTCTTTGTAGCGTATGCTACAGGATCACAAGGAAAAGCCATCTCAAAACAGACCATTTCTAAATGGATAGGGCATTGCATACGTTTCTGCTACACGCATCGTGGGAAACCAGTTCCTGCTAACATTAGGTCCCACTCCACCTGGGCTACAGCTACATTAGCAGCCTTTCTCAGGGGAGTGCCAACCAAGGATATTCTGGAAGCTGCAACTTGGAGTTCAGTGCACACCTTCACCAAACACTATCACTTACCTCTATATTCTAAGACTAGAGCTGGTTTTGCCACTGCAGTTTTGCAGGGCCTACTAGCTCCTTCTAACCCTGTTTAACTCCATCTCCCATCCTTAGCTTTGGGATTCAACCCAAGTGTGATGAATGCAGCAGGGTAACACGATGAACATAGTACAGTTTTGTACCTACCATAAATGTAGATGTTCAGTCCAGGTTACCCTCCCTCCATCCCCTCTGAACTAGCTGAACTTATCTATACCACTCTATCCTATTCAACCTCTGTGTTGTATTTGCTTGTGCCTAAAAGTATTGTTTTATTTTTATCTAGCTATATATATATAGGGCACCTGACATCTGGGGCAAGAAAAACTGAAGAAAATGGTGTCGGATGCCTCTTGTATATAACATCAGGGAAGAAGTGACAGCAACCAAGAACTCTGGACCGCCTGACTGCAGGATAACCCAAGTGTGATGAGTGCAGCAGGGTGAACACTCGAACATCTACATTTATGGTAGGTACAAAACTGTACTTTCTTGTACTACATTTGTAGATAGTTTACTTCCCTTTTTCTTCCCCTTCGTATTCTTCTTAAAAAAAGTTTCTATCCTTCTATGAGTAGATTTGTTATCTGTTAAGTATTAGTTTTCTGACTTGTTATTTTTGCTATGGCAGAAAAGGACAAATCCTCAGCAGGTTTTAAAAAATGTGGGAAGTGTGGTCAGAAAATTACCCTTTCTGACTCGCACACTCTGTGTATTGCATGTATTGCCTTGGTCCACTTCACCTACTGTTTTGTGTCCTAAGATCCCAGCATGTCCCACAGTTGGTGTGCTTGCCACTCTTTTGGGTGTAAACTGCAGTCTAACAACCATTCTCACTGCACCAGTGCTCTAACTTGGACACCCACCTAAGCCCTGTATGAAAACTATGGCCCTACCTCTGAAATTAAAATAGGACAATCTATTTTGTGAATCTTTTGGGTGTAAACTGCAATCTAAAAACTATTCCCACTTCACCAGAACTCTAATGGGGACACCCACCTAAGTCCTGCGTGAACCCTATTGCCCTACCTCTGAAATTAAAAAAGGCTAATCAATTTTGTGAATCTTTTGGGTATAAACTGCAGTCTAAGAACTTTTTCCCACTGCACCAGCACTGTAAAGCGGACACCCACCAAAGCCCTGTGTAAGCGCTCAGCCCTACCTCTGAAATTAAAAAAGGACAATCTGTTTTGTGAAGTACATTTTTTCCTTGGATTCTACTACCAAAGTCAGCTGTATTATTGTAGAGTTTTTTCTGTTGAGTGGCATGCACACTAGCCGGGGCAGTATCGCAAGCATCCCCTCCCCCCAAATTACATTTTACTATTGATATGCTCTCGGTTTTATTGAGCCTGTACAGAGTCATTGAAGTGCTTTAATCTCCTCCTCTTAAAACTAACTGTAACTAGCAGGAATCTTTCTTTTTAGTGTTGTCAGCCCTAATAGTGTCTGAGAAATTTGCAGTCTGTTTTTTCCTCACTTAAGTGTGGAGGAACAGGGCTTGAACACATTACTTCTGAAGCAAGACATCTATGATTACAGCTTTCTGAGATGGACTATATATTGCAACAGCCAATCTGGTTTAATCATTGACAGTATTTAATAAAACACTTCAAATTCCAACGTAGGCAGCTAGATTGTAATTGCATTTCTACATTTGATACTTTGTTACTGACCTAAGGAGAATTACAGTCTGCGATTGTTTCTGCAGTGCTCTGGTGGCCAGGTTTTTCTTTTCTGATAACTTTTTGTATTTCAGAGATTTTTCCCCACTATCGAAGCAGAGATCAAACCTGTGTTCTTCCCATCCTGCCTAATTTCTGGACAAAATCTATTAATAGGAGTTCTCTCTGGCGTCATTTTCAAACACTGTTTTGTGTCTTAAGATCCCAACATCTCCCATGGGCGGTGTGCTTGCCACGTAAGTTTGTATCTGTTGTACTTGTTATCTGGATAATTTAGGCAAACTATTATAAGCAATAGCAGTTGTAAGTAATAAAAGTGCAAGACAAACAGACTTACCGATTGTTACTGGGACCTCACTATCAGCTACATCCAGCCCACTCTGTTCACCCTCTCTTTACTCAGGCTCACTCAACTCCCATACCCTAGCCCCCAATTTCCACGCACCCCGACTACCTCTACATTTATTCTGAGCCTCAGACACACCTCCTTTCTAATCATCCATTCAGTAAACTGATATCACTACCTAATAATTAGCTCAGCACTACAATTAACCCCATTCCACCCACTTAAATTAGTACTATACCATCATTACAATGTACAACTCTAATGCTCTCTTCTACCCATTTCACCAATATGTACCACTAAGCAACAATTTATCTCAACCACAGTGTTTCATCAACTCTGTACATTATCTACCCTACTTATCACAGCTTACCTTCTTGCATCATATCACAGTTACCACACATCCTTCTTACACTTTCCCACCAACACTCTCATAACCCACACCTATACCCCACCAAGCAACAATATAATTTCTCTGTGCCTATATAGCACCTTCCTTATCACAAAAAGATGCCAAACTATTTATCAGACTCGCACATCCATATCTAATCAATTCAGCTCACATTAAACTTAACTGGAGAGATGCACCCAAATCCAGGCCCTCCTGTCACCCAGAAAACACCCCCTCTCCTAACATCTCTAATCTCCAACATAGTAACGCAGATCTCCTCATTCTAAATATGAACCTAAGAAGGATACTCAACAAAGTCTCTGAATTTCATGGAACCCTCATCCAGTATTCCCCAGACATTGTTATAATGACAGAAACTTGGCTAAAACCACACGTACAAGATACTAACCCTTGGGTATAACATCCCCAGGCCCATCAGGATTCACAAAAGGGGTGGTGGTATAGCCATAATATACAGAGATAACCTCAGCCTGGAACATCTAATAATTAACTACCAAGACCCCAAAGATGTTGAAATCCTTGCCACTTGCCTTCAATCAGCTCCAACAAAAGTATAATTTTCATAGCAATTTACATACCCCCTAACAACAACCCATCCACCATTGAAGACCTCCTTTACTGGGTTTGCTCAACATACAGCCAAGAAACCATAATTATGGGGACTTTAACCTAGACTGGTCCTCCTGCACCTCCAACTGTCTAACAGTTTTGTAAACCTCCACAGCTTCCACCAAGTGATACAATCTCCTACGAGGATCAACAAGCACAGTAAAAAAACAATATATACTGGACTGGACCCTAGCAAATAAACCCTCCCTCTGTTACCAAGTTGATTGTCTCCCTCACAACCTAAGCAATCACAGACCCACTTACCTAGTTAGACAGCATATCTGTCCACCTAAAAACATAATTTATAAATATGTACGTAACAAAAGAAATGACTGGTCCCCTTTCAATCACCACCACCTTGACCAAATTGTATAATATTCTAATGACAAATTCATAAATATTCTAATTGATCTGTCCCCACTAAGTAAATGCCATATTAAATCCAAACACATACCATGGCTCACCAAAGAGACCAGGAAGCTCCTTAAACTAAGGGACAAAACCTGGTGCCACTACCTTAACACACAAAAATAAAACAGCTCTGCTCAGCTATTGTCAGTTGCGTAACCTAGCCAAAAAACAAATTAAACATAACAAAAAAATACTACTACACAACTCTGCAAAATAAGCATCAGAACAATCCCCAGACATTCTGTCAAGCCCATCAGTAGTCTGCTAAAAGGAGGTATGATCACAACTCCAGACCCAACCACTACCAACACCATTGATAGTACTGCCTCCCAGTTCAATTCTTACTTCATCAGTTCTGTACTGTCCTTGGTATATAAGGGTAACACCCCTCCATCCTTACCTACACAGACTATAGACAGCCTCAACTCCTTCTCAATTAAACCTGTCCAAACTAGCACCATTAAAAAGCTACTGACTTTGCTTAAGCCTTCCTCAAACTCCACAGACCAACTTCCTAATGAATTCCTCAAAATAGCTTCAGATGTCATTTCTTTCCCAATCACCATCCTAATCAACCAATCCATTACTGAATAATACATACCAAAACAATGGAAAATATTTTACATCATTCTTTTACTTAAAGGTGACATATTAACAAAACTCAATAACTACAGGTCAAGAGGCATTCTCTCCACCTGGGCAAAGATTCTGGAAAAATGCATACATACACAACTATTTCAATATCTGCTAATCAATAACCTTCTGTCTCATCCCAGCATGGTTTTAGGCCCACGCACAATGTTATCTTTGCTCTGATCAGTTTTACCATTTCTGTCAACCAATTTAGAAATACTGGCATCCATGTATTCTCTGTCTTTCTTGACATGTCAAAAGCTTTTGGCACAGTTTCGCAGCAGAAACCTCTGAACAAGCTAGCCTGTTTAAACTTGTCCCAATCCACACTGTATTGGTTTCTAAATTATTTATCTGACCATCAACAGACTGTAAAATGGCATAATGAACTATCTTTTTTACCTGTCACTGTCGGTGTACCTCAAGAATCTATACTTGGCCCACTACTTTTCACTATTTTCACAAATAAACTCTTCTCTGCCACTCAAAATGCTGCTGTCATACAATATGCAGATGATTCCACCCTTATTTGCCCAGCACCCTCCATACCTGCACTTCTGTAAACAACTCAGAGTGCCTTCAATGACATTGAAAATGACATTGAAAACTGTCTTTCTGACTCGCAACTTGTTCTCAATCCCAGTAAAACCAAGCTAATGCTCTTTACCAGTAACAAATTGCAAGACCACCCTCCCCCTTCACCATATTTTCCTCCAGTAATACTATAATAGAACCAGTGGAACAGACCAAGCTCCTAGGGGAGACCATAGACAACTACCTTAGATTTGACAAGCACCTTGCAATAACTACCAAAAAGGTGCACATCAGGGTAGGCTCCCTTTATAGAAGCTAGCCCTACCTGACTCCACCAGAAAGGTCACATCCAGAACTCACTTTCTTTCCACTCTACTGTATGTTTCCCCTCTTTTCTTTTCACCTTAGAAAAACTGATTTAAACAAATTTGAGTCTTGTTATAATAAAATAGCAATATTCGGCTCTAACCTCCCATGTAGATCTCACCATTGCATTGCTGTGCACCTACTAAAATGTCTTGAACTTCCCAATCTACTAACCTTTAACCAATTAAATTTTACTCATACCATCTTCCACCATCCAAATAAGTGCCCTTCTCTCAAACACCTAGTTCAGTCCTCAGCAAAGCCTTTCCAGTGTTTCTGCAGTCTACACAGCAGCAGATAGACAAAGACTTTAGTGTTTTTTCCTTGTCAGTTTTCATTTTTCTGCTTTCTTAACTAATTCCTCCTAACTAAAGCTTTTTTAAATCTGTTTTTAGCCTTTTTATTTTAAATCGCTGTTTTTCTGTCTGTTATCCTCATAGTTCCTGCAGAGGCCTGCAGAGTGCTAAGAGAGAGACTTTCCACCAAGAGAATAACTTTTTAAATTTAGTTTTTTGTTTTTGCTTTTTTGCTTTTGGTTTTTGCTTTGATGTGTTTTTCAATGTTGTTAACGTGCATGTTCCTTTGGGTTTTATATTATTTTTTTTTGCTTTTTTATTTTTTTGTGCTTTTGTTGTTTTATATCAATTTGTTTTGTTTTATTGCCAATGCTGTGTTTGTCACACAGGAAAGTGCTGGTGTTGAGCTTTATAACATTTCCAGTGTTTTCTTGCTATATACAAGCTGAATTATAAAAAACAAAAACAAAAAAACTGCTTTTCCTGCCTTTCGCGGCTTGCAGAGACCCCAGATTTAAGGTTTTTTCCAATTTGCCTTGGTGGTCTCAACATACGAGTCACGCCCTATACGAAGTTGTCTAACTGGAGGACAGTTCTCTTCGTTCCTAAACAGCAGGGCTTACCCTTGCCCAGTGATCTGTCCCTGATCAGGGTGGTTATTGTCCATTAACTAGTATTCAACAAGCCTTTTTTACACATATTAAACCTGTTTTGGCTCAGTTTCCGCCAGCAAGCACAATACAAGCATTTTCCTCAGGCAATCATTTTTTCCGAGAGGAGGAGTGCATGTCCCAGATTAGAGGAGTTTCCTGATTTTCCTTTTTTTAACTTTTCCTTTTTTAAGACATTTTTCTTCTGTTTTAAATTACTACTGCAACTTTCCGCTTCCTTAAAAGTTTAAATTATAGTTCACCAAGAATTGCATTGTTTTATAAAGCATTTTTGTGGTATTTATATTTTACAGTTTTAGTTTGTTGCGGTGTCTAGGCTGAGGTTGTTGTATTGTAGCTGGTGTTTAATATCGTACACGGCAAATTGCTGAAAGTTTAAAAAAAAACCAGTGTATAAAACCTTTTCCAACTTTTCTTGAAAGTCCTTGTTGAACTAGACCAGTCCATATTTTGAGTTTTATGATTAGTCCATACTCTGGCTTTCCATAGACAATTTGCTGTAATCAAGTTCTGGAGGAAGCTTATCGCCTCTGTCCTTCACCAGCAATGGGTTGGAACTAGGGGTTGGGACCCAGTAGCAGCCTCAGCATCTGTCCCTTTAGTATGGTGGTTTCCCGCCAAGGCCACGAGCTTATGTACAGTCCCTGCTTTTTTCCTACCTCATACGCAAATTTTTTAGGCCCCAACCTGGACGAAGTTAAAAAGGAGGCAGACTCTTCAATCTTTCAAAGACTTCTGACCTCCAGGTTAAGTAAACTCACAAAGTGCATTAACCAACTTTCCTCAACTAACAGTATAAGCACACTTTTTCTGTTTGTAGCCAACATTCTCTTACTCCCCAGTTGCTCCTGATAAAGTAATCTTCTTACCATACTCTTGTAGCATATTCCCCCTATTGTCCTTTTTGACCAGTCAAAAAGTAGTTCCTTATACTATAGTGGCATGTCCAAAAGTCCTACCAGAAGAAGCATTTTCAGGTCCCCTTACACAATCCTGGTGAATCTAGACCAAATCTCCCTCCTCAACAACAGCCTCAAATATGAGGGAAATCCAACAACCTCTGATCATCCTGTCCATGCAAGGCTCTATGTTTCATACCAGAGAGAAAACGCAGTGGTAACCACAACGCCAGTGTCACCACAAATCCATACTGACACACACCCAAACACACACACCACAACAAAAACACATCAAAACAAAACATAACATCTCTCCAAATGTAAACACAGCCAGCCAAAGCCCGGGCAGCATCAAACCAAGCAGCCACAGCCCAGAATCATTCCAAAAGCGACATCTAAGTCAGTCTACAGGACAGCACACACCCAGTACAACACAGTGTGTCCTAATACACTTATTCACATAAGACAGGACTATACACTGAGTTCACCCCAACCACTTGTGGGCCTATACACTGGGCTGGAAGACACAGCGCCCACCCTGCAAACAGGCAAAAAGAGGCATCTCTACAGTCCAGACTGGCTGTCCTATGCCAGGATGACAAAGATAAAGTAAGGCACTGGGTCATTGCACAGCAACATGACCATGAATCTGTCCATGTTCATGTTGCATGTCAGGAACCTCTGTAGCGGTATGATGATACCCTCACCAAGAATGATGCAATGACAAAAAAATAGCCTGAACCACAGACACCTTGTCTTGAGTACACATGCTAGTTCAAAAAATGTCATCTTAATCCAAAAGGAAAAGAATGTCTTCAATTGCTTGAAGGCCAGTTCCGGTCATTGCACCCTGACAACCCACCCATAGACATCCGCAAACACAGCATCTAAGGGGTACTGCTGCCTTTTTTGCATCTTACCAAAGTGAACCCCAAGACCTCAACCTCACATAACAAAGGAATAAAGAAACGCTGCTTACTACACTGCTCAAACACAGTCCTACAGCACAGTGGTCCCACTCCCACAGGTATGGTGACACAGAGGATCTGGACACCCACCAAAGCCTACAACCCTGTCCGAGTTCTCGAGCAAGACCATGGAAGCGTATATACATGGGAAACTCATAAAGAAAACCATTGGGAAACTCCCCTAGACCACCCACCCACTTACCCATATTAATCAATTCTTGCCAGACCGACATAATTAGAGCTTCCACCTTCTCATCAAGAAGGCAATCCACTGCAACTCAACACCCACACCCCCTACCTGGATTAACTGGCCTTCGACTGCAACTACCACTCACGAGGACTCACACTAAACAAACGGCCTTGGGGATCCTTCAAAGCTATGACCAAATCCAAATACATTACACAGCTCTCCTTAAGCTTACAAACTCAATGGACATGGAGCACTAATAAACGGTTAATACCCAGGACCAACGGTTCCTACTCTGCTTATTCGGCTGAAGACCCTCTGTTGTACATCACTCCCAACGGAGGGGAAAATAGATCTGACCAAGATCACATCCATGATGGTGGGTGCCCCATCCCATTGACTGGCCCTCTCAAGGGAATCTGAGAGCCGGATAATCTCAATGCGAACTGACACCCTTATAAAAAGCTTTCAAAAAAACCAAATAGTCATCCCTTAAAAAGTGCCCCTGCATCTACACCAAAACTCAGGTCCCATGATTCAAAACACCCGGCCAGTGGAAAAAGACCCAAAACCCAAATAAAGCTTCTTTGGATTCCTCCAAAAAGTGAGGCCAAAGACCTTCCCCCTCCAAAAATAAGCCCAAAGAAGAAAATCACATAAACAGATCAAGAGGTCAATGTGCCCCTCTACTCATCACATCCAACAGGTAGAGAATCTATGATCCCCATTAGCAGGAAAGGGAAAACCGGCTTTTCTCAATTTCCGGAAGAATTAAAGAAAATCCCTCACCCTCAAATCAAAGGGATCAAAATGAAGGCAGCTCAAGATAGAAAAAGCAACTCTACACAGTGCTCAATACCTACTCAAGTCACTCTGTGCCTGGCGAAATAGAGCCATATAACTAGAATTGAAAAGACAAAACTATACCAAAGAAGACACCTGCCCTGCAAAGCATGGCATTCAGGGACTTAGGTGACAGCAAAGACATAAGCAGGACATGCAGGATCACACACCAACAAATCAGTCCTGCCTGCTCATGGAGACAACTGCCCCCTGCCATCTCAAAAAGTCTAAAAGTCAGCCTTCAGCCTCAGCTCATCCCAGATATGTAAGTGATGCGTAGCAGGATATGGCATCTCTTCCCCAATAAACCTAGAGTTCAAGTTCCAGGCTAACCTCAAGTTATCTTCAACCTAGGAATATACAGAGCCTGGTCCAACTCATCTAAGTTTGTGGCAGAAAAACACACTTTCCCAGACAACTTATAAATGCCAAGCCTGGGAACTCCTACCTGGGACCTATGAACCTATTCTTGCCCCCGATCACTAAGGTCCTCCAACAAAAACCTACTAAAAGTAACCAATTTCAATAATAGTTATGGAAATTCCATATTCTCAAGCCAAGTGTCTGAAGTATGGAATTCCTTACCACAAGCAGTACTAAATACTTCCAACATTTCCAAATTCAAACGATTACTAAAGGAACATCTAATCAACAAGTGGATTTGCTTCTGTATCAGATCAAGCTGAAATATACCTCTCTACCTCTAACACTTTCTTACTTTGGCTCTCTTTCTAAATTTATTCAATTTCACCCCTATACTTTTATCCTGATCTATCTTCACTCCATCTCTTTATTCCCCTGTCACTCATATAATTTAATTATCTTTCCTTACAACTATAGTTCATATTACTATTTCCTTTTCAAGTTTTATAAATGTCATCTCTTATACTTGAATTGTATTTTATGCAGTATGTATTCTGAATTGTATGTAGTCTGTTATATACTCCTTTTTCACATACATTTTTTTTAAGTTGTGTTATTTTTGACTGTTGTTAAACATTATTCAATTTCTGTAAATTTTGTTCTATGGAGCTTTCCTCCCCGGGCCTCTTCTGAAAATAGGCCATTGTCCCAGATGGACATTCTCAGCAATTATAAATGTAAAATAAATAAAGTAAATAAGGAGAGTTGTGCTGTATGTTATGCCGGTTAACCTGAGGGCATTGGTTGAACTCAAAAATAAACTTATTTTGAAGGGGCTATTACCCTCCTCTTTTGGCAAAGACGTTTCTGAAGACTTTTCTAAAAAAAAGTACCTCACTCTTCAACAGCTTCCCCCATGACCTTGGAGAAATCTTTAAAAAGACCTTCTTCAGATCCTATGGTTTCTCTGGATCCGTCAAAGAAAAAGAAAACAAAAATCTCAGATCCAACTTTTTCTTTGGATCAGAGAAAGACTAAGAATTTACTATCAGATCTGACTGTTTCTTCGGATCTGAAGTCTCCAAAAGTTAAGGATTCCTTGGATCCAAAGGCTTCGGATCACACTAAAATATTGGACGTGGTTCCTTTGCCTAGAACAAGGTACTCCCCATCGGTGGACCCAGTCCCATCAAGAGTATTTTTGCCATTTTTGTACAGACCAGAATCACTTTCAATTCATTCCTCTTACTGTACTAGAACCTTACTGGAGAGGATGTGGAGAGTGTAGTGAGACAGAGCCTCTCGGCACAGAGTCAACCAGCCTTTACCTTGGCTCCTACCCCATCGGGTCAGGAAGCCCATCCATCCACAATGCCACCTCTAACTTTTCCTCCTTTGACTCCTTCCATGGTCTTAGAGCCCTTGGATCCGAGTTGCCCAGGCCTGTCCACTTCGGATCCAAGAACAGTGTTGGCCTCAGATCTGAGGTTTTCTCTAAGCTCTTCCATTCATTCAGTTCTGGAGAGCTATCAGAGCCAATTCTGCCCTTTCGGATCTGAGGCATTTCAGTCAGCTCCGAGAGCCTCAGAGGCGTCTCTGCACCTCGAAGCCTCTACAATAGTAAGCCTAGCTCTGACTTCTGCCTTGGGGGGCATTCCTCAAGGCAGGGAAGTACCAGGGATCAGAAAACCTTTTTCTCTGATCCAGATTCCTATTCCTCCCCTAGAAGGTCTACCTTTAGAACTTTGAAGAGAGCCCTGTCAGCAACCATGACTCAGACAGTGCCTATCCCCTTCAGGTCCTTTACCTACATTGATCCCACCTCTGTCCCAAGAGTCTCAACTTCTCTCCTCTTGTACAGCCGTTATCAAAACTCCAGGACTCCCATCTGAGTACTCCGACCTCTTCTGATGCCTTCCCATAATATCCCACGGAGGAGGTCCTTAAGAAGAGGATGTGCAAGAAGAAGCATTTAGATTCCCCTGAACCTATCACTGAGGATACAGATTTTGAGAAGGGTGCAGGGTCCCCATGGTCAGCTCCTGATGATGTCTCATTCAGAGACATCCTCAAAATCCTGAGACCGAGAGGTGACTGGAAGCCCAGCAACCATTCGTCAGAGGAATCTGTACTCCTGAAGGCATTTACTACTGCCCCATCTACTTCCTGGGTGACTGCCCGCCAGTGAGCTCATTGACTTCATCTCTTGGCAGGCATGGGAGGATCCTGACACCACTGAGCCCATTCCCAGGAAGCCCAACAAAATTATGACCCTGCCGGAGGATAGACCGTTCTGGTCCAAAGGTACCCCTGTTGATTCCATGGTTATGGAGGCTGCCAGTAAAAAGGAACTTGCAGAAGAAAGCTCCTCTGTTCATCCCCCAAACAAGGAGTCGCAGGCGATGGGACAGATTTGGGAAGTGTGTCTATGCTTCAGCAACCTTTGCCTTAAGGTCTCTGAACTGTTTGGCACATTTTATCACACTACAGAGGGATCTAATTAAGGAATTTGAGATACCCTTGCAGGAACCATTTCTGAGGAGGTGAAGGCTTTTGTCACATCTCAGTTGGCAACCCTACAGTTGATATACAACTCTTCCACAGGGCTTATTTCTAATGTAACAGAAGGAATCTCGAGAGCAGTGGGTTCAAATGTATCCTTTAGGAGACATGCTTGGAGCTGCTTGTGTGATTTTGCGGAGCCTTTTAAGTCTATGTTCATCAGTGCTCCTTTTGGCAGTACTTCTCTTTTTGGCCTTAAAGTAAAAGACACTTTGTCCAGGTGTGAGAAGGATGGAAAAACCTTTTCTGCTATGGCCGTACATTTTTCCACCCCTCTGAGATCCTTTTTGAGGAGTCATTGAAGCAGTAGAAAGTTGTGATTCAAGAAATCATAAGGATCTTTCCAGGATACACATGGAGAGTATTCTCCCAGGGGTAGAGGGGAGAAATTCAAATGGTAGATGCCACCCTCGTGGCAGAGGAGGCCTACAGCATCAAGGGTCCAGAGAACTTTTCTATGGCAAAAACTCCTGAAAGGAGGCCTACTTGTCCCCCTTTGGAGGCAATCTGGGGTCATTTATTCCTGCAGCAGAGAGCCTGGCTAGAAATAAAAGATACTTTGGTGCAGAGGATCATATCCAGAGGTTATACAATATGATTTTCCCTTCCTCCTCTCAATACCAGGAGACTCCCAGATGTTCCATCCAGCCACTGGGAACAAGCAGCAATTCAAATACAAAAGCTGTAAACAAAAGTCATCCAAGAGGTCCCCACAGACCAGAAAGGATCTGGAACTTAACTTAAGGTTCTTTTTAGTGCCAAAGAAAACCGGGAACTGTAGACCAATTCTGGATCTCAGCAACTTAAACAAATCTGTTCAAAAGACCAAGTTCTTGGATGGTCATGGATCAGTCCATTCTTCTGTTTTTGGAAAAGGATGACAGGATGTGCTTAACAGATCTCTAGGATGCATACTATCATATAAAGATGAACAGACAATCCAGGAGATTCTTACACTTCTGGCTGGGACCCAGTCATTACCAGTTCAGATCACTACCCTTTGGTGTCACCACAGCCCCAAGGGTGTTCACCAAATGCATGGCAGTAGCAGCAGCTCACTTGAGACTGCAGGGATTCCGGGTGTTTCTGTACCTAGATGACTGACTCATTTCTGCCCAGACTCAGCATCAGCTTATTATGGCAAGAGAAAAAGTTATCCAGACTTGTGCACTGCTAGGAATAACCATAAATTACAAAAAACTCATCTAGAATCAAGTCAAAGTCTATAATTCATAGGGTTGTTACTCAACACAAAATCAACGATAGCCTTCCTTCCTTTTTCCAGAGTTCAGAATTTGGTCACAAGTAAAAAAGATAATTTGCAGTACCAGAGTCTGTGCCTGCCTGGTTCTTTTAAGTGTTGGGATCAATGGTGGCAACAGTAACCCTAATTCCTTTGACCAGATTTCATATGAGGATTCTTCAGTGGATGCTAGCATTTCAGTGGTCAGTACTTCAGCTCCCTTTATCTGCACAAATACGAATCACCAACATGTTCAAGAAGGATCTGATGTGGTGGATCCAGTCAGAACAAGTTGTACAGGGCTGTTTATTTCTCCCCTCTCAGCCCAAGGCCATAGTGACCACAGATGCTTCCCTGCTGAGGTGGGGGTCTCTACCTGGGAAAGACAGTCCAAGACATATGGTCCCCCGAAGAGGCCAGTTTGCATATCAAGGTCCTGGAGTTCAGAACAGTGCTTTTAGCATTTCAAGCCTTTCAGGATGCTCTCCCATCAGGAACAATTGCGATACAGACAACATGTCAGCGGTTTGGTACATCAACAGATAAGGAGGGACCAGATCACACTCCCATGTCAAGAAGTACTAAGGGTGTAGCAATGGCCAATATCTTCCAACCGCTTTCTCTTAGCAACGCACATTCTTGGGAAATCCAACATACTAGCAGACAAATTGAGCAAGTGCATTTTGTTACCTCACAAATTGTCCTTCAACCAGGAGGAAGTGGAACTGATTTTCCGCAAGTGGGGCCAGTGCTTCTGTGATCTCTTTGCATCTCCCCTGAACAAGTGCAGCAGCTACTTTGCCCTAATCCCCTCATAGGGAGAATCACCAAAGGATGTTGCTCTCAACGATTACCCCCCCCCCCCCCCGTTTACTATGCAGATTCTCTGATTCCAAAGTTCCTTCAGAGAGCTGCCAGGTTGAAGAGCAAAGTCATTCTCATTGCACCCTTCTGGCTTTGACAGATTTGGTTTCTGCTCCTGTGGGCTCATTTAATTCATCAGCCGTGGATTCTATACCCAGCTCCAGATCTCCAGTCTCACCCAACAGGCATGGTACTGTTAGAATATATTAAAGGGTTAAAACTTTTTTAGCTTTAAAGAAGTAGAAAAAGTAGGAAAAAAAATAAAATAGTTGCATGTTTGGCATATGTGTGGAAAACCATGTTTAAAAAATGAGTCCCAAGTACCAACTGGATTGAAATGCATGGGCTGCAAACAGTCTGCATAGATACATACTGTACAGAAAAAGTTACACATTCTAATATAACAAGTTCAAAAGTAATGTGCCAAGTTGTAGTTTTACCACTGATTTTTAGACTACTATTCTATCCGTACCAGCATTGACTATCCCAGTTAGAGAAAAATTGTATTGATTTACCAAATAAAACTCACAAAATTAAACATTGTACTCATGCACCTAATGGACTGGTGTGTGGTCAGCACTCACCAGTATATAGACCATGTTTTTATAACATTCTGTAAATTTATGTAAATGGACAATTTTACCTTCTAGCTTTGAAATGTTTACAATAGTAGTACCACAGTTTGTTTGTATTGTAACAAATCAAAGCTTAACATTTACTAAACAAGGTCCTTTTGTAGGTTGTCTTAGTAATATCACTTATCTGATGTGGCATAATGACACGTGTTTACTCCAGAAAACAAAGTGGCAGTGTCTTTTCAATGAAATCCACAAGCATTGTCAATGACTGGTGTAGGATTTTCATTATAATCGTTACATAGAGTCATAAATGAAAGTAAACAGTTAATTCAACAGTTGCAAAAATGTTAACAGAACAATTGTAAGTCACAAATTATATTCTGTAATTGTAAAAAATAAGTTATTCATGTTAGCTGAAAAAACTGAAGCAGACACAGCCCATACTTGGTGGGACATTTTTACAGAATGGTCTGCAAAAGGAAAAAAAGTTGTTAGACTGGATTATGCACCCAGTTCTGGTAGTAATGCTTGTTGTCTTTGTACTAACTGTGTGTAATTGTATTTTAACCAGTTGTATCAAAAGAAAGCTAAAGGTTTTGTTTCTTGATGTGTTTTCTGGAAATCACAATAAAAATTGTGATCTAACCAAAGAATACATATCATTGTAAACAGTTCTGTGTGTTTTTAAAACAAAAAGGGTGACTTGTTAGAATATATTAAAGGGTTAAAACTTTCTTAGCTGAAAATAAGTAGAAAAAGTAGGAAAAAATAAAATAGTTATATGTTTGGCATCCATACTGTGTAATAATTGTTCCATGACTAATACAGCTACCAGGAAAACTGCAGATAAAGATGAATTCTTGACTAGTACAGCTGCAAGGACGACCTGAGACAAGGATGACTCCCTAAGTCTTGAAGGTTGCCACATAATTCACCTTGAAACAGAACAAAAATCAGCTTATCAGCAGACTGCATGACATCAAGCAGACTTCAAAAGTTTCCTTTCATAGGCAGGTCTGAATGGTACAAAAGGTACTATAAAAGGACTGTAAGACTAAATAGTGTTATTTCTGGTATTTTGTAGGAACATCAGTTCAGAGGTAAATGGAGAATTATCATCTGTGTTTGTATTGGAAAACAAGCCTTGTACATTAAAAGCTTTAAGCTGTCTGTTATATAGACAAGTTATTTTATTAGTAACTGCACTTAAGTGTATTAAAGTTTTTACAGTATTACAAAGTGCCATGATAATTTTTCAGATACATCTGGGCCTTCTGAATCTCAAGCTGACAGCTTGGTTTCTCCAATTCCAGTAATAGCTAGACAGCAGATGCTCTCATCCCCCGTCCACAGAATTTTGTATCTTCTCTTAAACCGTTCACAAGGAAACTTTATGCTAGTAAATGAAAACGATTGTACACTGGACACTTCAGAAACATGTGGACCCTTTTTCTGCCCCTATTCATGATGTTCTAGAGTTTTTGACACTGCTGTTTAACAAGAGGCCAGTTGGCAGCAATTTCTAATTTTCATATTGGATTTTATGGCTTTTCACTGACTTCTCATAAGTTATGTAAAGCCTTGAGGCACAATAATACTCAAATCTCCTTCTAAAGATCCCACGCCTCCATGGGATGTAAATCTGGTACTGCAATCCTTGGTCCTTCCAACCTTCCAATCTGCACATGATTGCAATCTTAAATTTCTGTCTTCATAACTTTTATTTTTGGTTGCCATTACTTCTGCCAGACGAATTTTAGAAGTCCAGCCATTGTCAGTGAAACTTCCATATCTGATTTTTCATAAGGATAGAGTTTCCTATGAACTAATGCATCTTTTTTAACCAAAGTTGTGTCACACTCTAACATTAACCAGTCCATGAACCTAGCAGTTTTCTTCCTAAATTATTCAAACAAGGGAGAATACTTACTACATTCAGTTGATGTTAACATGCAGTTACATTTCTATTTACATAGAACAAAAGATATCAGAACTACAGATCAATTAGTTGTATCCATTGCTGTGCTGATATTGTGTAAACTAGAATCTAAAGTCACCTTAGCCAAGTGGCTTACTGACTGCATTTCTTTTATTTACAACAAATTTGGAATAACTTTACTAAAGAAAATATGTGCTCATTCAACTAGGTCTGTAGCAACTTCTTCAGTTTTTCACTCGAGGGCTTCCATGGATGACATTTGTGCAGTAGCCACGTGGTCCCCCCCCCCCACACACACACAGACACACACACTTTTATCACTCAGTACAAGCTGGAGTTGGTATGCAGAGGTAGGGCATCATTTGGATCAGTGGTGCTTGGAAATATCCTTTTATGAGTCCACCCTGGGATTTGGGTAGCTGAGGACTCCGTACCATCAGTTGAGGACATACTGAAAATTGACAACATCTGATAAAGACGTTTTGTACTCACCATAATGTTCCATCTGTGTTGTCCATTTTCATTCTTCCTCAACTCCCCACCCACTGATCCCCAACAGTCTGTCTCTTCCAGACTTTATAGAGTATGTAAGACAAACCACAAGAGCAGGATTGCAGGAAACAAAGCTTTATTCCGATACCTCGGCCCACTGGCCTTCAAAGGAATAAAAAACACTTCACCAGAGACCATATATATACTGGTGCTGCATATTAATTAAACAATTACATAATTAAGTAATTAAGAAGAGATTCAGCACATACCAAGAATTAAAGAAACAAACGCAATTCTTGAAACCACTAACAATAGAATAAATAGTATATCAAAATTACTAAATATTTAAATTCACTTCTAAGTTTAAACCTCGAGGTTTCAAAGTACTATATTTCAAAATAAATCTACTCTCTAAGTTTAGTAAACTTTGTAAAAAAATTGCCTCCAGAATATACACTTGGTTTAGCCAAAGCACAAAAGTATAATGAATCAACTGACCCATTATGCACATTGTGAAAATGTTCAAATATCGGGCTATCCATTCTAGCATTACGTACATCACCAATGTGTTCTAATATACTTTTAAGTTGGCGCTTGTCTGGCCAATATAATATTTAGGCAAAACACAGTCACAACCTATTATATAAACAACACCACAAGAGCTA
This sequence comes from Protopterus annectens, assembly GCF_019279795.1. Taxonomy (NCBI): domain Eukaryota; kingdom Metazoa; phylum Chordata; order Ceratodontiformes; family Protopteridae; genus Protopterus; species Protopterus annectens. Next base: position 197,501,336 of record NC_056749.1, on the reverse strand, counting down.
CAGTTAAACTTGTTTTTAGCAAAGTATTTCACCCCATTTATAGTACTACCTGATAGATTTCTAACTTTTAAACATATCCTACATTTCCCACATTGAAACATACCAGATTCTTTAACAGTGTCAGGTATAGAAACTGCACTAGATAAGTGCCTAGGTTTTAGTATTTCTTTAAGATTTTGATATCTGCCATATGAAAAAGAAACAGACTTTGGAAAGAGGTGCCCAAACTCTTCATTATTACAAATAATTGGCCACAAAAAATTAACAATGTTACACAAAATATCTGAAAATAAGGAAAATTTCGTGACAAAAAACATCCTATCATTCATATCCATTTTGTTATGATTAATATTCACATAAGATGTTTTTGTGGCATAATACTTTTGAACACTATCAAATTTTGAACGATTCTTCCTAATAGAAGTTTCAGAATAACCTCTATCCAACAGTCTCTTACAAACAATATCAAATTCCAAATTTAAGAGACTATGTTCTGAAGTATGTTCATAGATTCGTTTGAATTCACCATAGGGAAGCGCCTCTATCAAGTGCAAATGATGTGCACTTGATGCATGAAGAAAATTATTTGAGGCTACCTCCTTCCTATATGGTTTAAATTGTACAATCCCCTGTTTATCCACATACAATAAGATGTCCAAAAACTGAATTTCTTGTTTATTAACATTATATGTGAATTCTAAACCAAACTTATTTTTATGTACATCTACCATAAATTTATCAAAATCTGAAACATCACCTCTACAAATAAAAATTAAATCATCAATATATCTGTAGTAAGAGACGACCTTATTTTGAAAAAATCCCAATGTGTACAAAAAATCAATCTCAAATATAGACATGAATAAAATTGCATAGGTCGGGGCAAAACTAGCTCCCATTGCAGTGCCGTCTATTTGAAGAAATATTTTTTTATCAAAAGAAAAATAATTGTGACTGAGTGCAAACTCTAAAAGTGAAATTACAAAGGAAGTCCGTGGACCTTCTCCCAAAATTTTCATTATAGCTTCCAGACCCAATTTGTTGCTAATGTTCGTATAAAGAGATTTAACATCTACAGTAGCCCAGTATAGATCAGAATCCCATTTAAAATTTTTAATTCTCTCACAATATTGATTTGTATTTACAATGTGAGAAACAACATATTTCAAATGGTCCTTTAATATACTATCCAAAAAGATCCCTACAAACTCCAAATAGCTCCCACAACAAGACACAATAGGGCGGCCTGGTGGATCTAAAGCGTTTTTATGTATTTTGGGCATAGAATAAAAGACAGGGTCTTTAGGATTAGCCACATACAAACGTTTCACATCTTTGTTATTCAAAAAACCCAATCTTTCTCCCCTCTCAAGAATCTCCAACAGACAAGCATTATAGTCTGTAATAGGATTTTTTGGCAATTCTACATAAACTAGATCATTACACAATAAGTCATAGCTCATTTTTAAATAATGACATTTGTTCATAGTTACCCATTTGCCCCCTTTATCTGCAACGCAAAAAGCATAATTTTTAGCAGCTTCTTTCATACCTTTCAAAGCATTCCATTCACATTTGCTTAGGTTAAAAGAAAAATACTGCCTCAAAAAACTAACATATTCAGTTTTTGCCTTTTTGCAAATTACATTTTCAAATGCCCTCAATACTGCAGAATTTTTAGGTGGACAAAAATTACTATGGCTGGGTAAAAAAGGTAATATGAATTTGCTATAACCTGTGTAAAATCGTTCTAGCCGAATATCAGTAACAACATTATCAGCATTATCAACAGATAAGCTAATATCCCTCTGCCTGGAAATAGTTGGTACACTATCTTCCACAATATCATATGTAGACATATCCAATAGAGGGTCAAAGAGAAGGGAAAAATCATCTAAGTCATCTATATCAGTGGAACTAACAGAACTACTTTCAACATTAACTAAATCAACAGAGACATTTAAATTTTCTTCTGTAGTCGCCACAAAAGTGGCATTATTGCAACTTTTGTTAAAAAACAGTTTCAAATATAATTTTCTACAGAAACGTTTAATGTCCAGTAAGATATCACACAATGCCGGAACTTTGGTAGGTACAAACTTACTACCTAAATTCAGCACCGAAATCATCTCTGAAGATAAGGCAAAGTCACTCAAGTTCACAATATTAGTTCCATCCTGATAATACACATTTTGATCCAACAAACAGTTCTGTGTAGGCTCAACAAACTCGTTTAAGCATTCTAGATCATTAGGAACTCCATTCATATGCTCGTTTGTATTGTCATTAACATTAAGATCATACGCAACAGAACCAATACCTTCATTCCTACAACGAGAATGAGGAAGAACATGCGCATTCGCATTAGCATAAGAATGGCACTCAATACCTTTTATTACGGCCTTTTTGGCGAGATTTTTGTTTCGCCCCTTGTCGAAAGTTCCACCTTCCTTGTTCCTCTTCTTCCATCAGCAAGCCATTATCTTCCAGATCCACGCACTCAAAAGAAACACTCTTCTTACTTCCACCGGCTGTATCCGATGATGATACTGAAGAGTCGCGCCCACTACGTGAGCTTCCCTCTGATGCTCTGCCTCGGACTGTACCATTGGTATGCTTCTTACGTTCATGCCGGCGCTGCCAAGAATAAATAGTATTGCTTTTAAAGTCAGCAATATCTCTATTTAATTTTTTCTTTTTCCTAGCTATAACCTCACATTCAGCCTTTGAAACGGCAGTATTGATTTCTTTCATAGCTAGTGATAAGGAAGAGGAAATAACCTGGCCATCTGTAAGACTTGCTTCACTTTCTGCTATCTTAGTTTGGAGTAGCCCCAGGCTTCTCCGATTGCGTTTAATAAGTATATTCAACCAAGTTAAAGTACACTGTAAAGACGCTGCTTGCCATTCGGCTAGAAATTCAGCTTCATCCTCAGCAAACTTATACGCAGGAAGTTTGTCTATCCTCAAACCTCTTGGTGTGATAGACAATTCAACATATTTTTCTAGGAGACAAATGTCATAAAAAAGTGATGTTTCTCTAATTCTTAATCTTTTTAGATCTTCAAATTTTCTATCGCAACCATAGTTACCAGACGTAGTCCATGGGTCACATTGAGCCAGCTTTAGATCCCTTTCTTTCGCTAAGCTGGCAAACAAAATCCCTTCATTCTCAACATTGAAGTTAGCCATAATAATCCAACTCAAACAACGAAATGAAAACAGGAACCAACAGCAGCAAAATTGTAAGACAAACCACAAGAGCAGGATTGCAGGAAACAAAGCTTTATTCCGGTACCTCGGCCCACTGGCCTACAAAGGAATAAAAAACACTTCACCAGAGACCATATATATACTGGTGCTGCATATTAATTAAACAATTACATAATTAAGTAATTAAGAAGAGATTCAGCACATACCAAGAATTAAAGAAACAAACACAATTCTTGAAACCACTAACAATAGAATAAATAGTATATCAAAATTACTACCTCGAGGTTTAAACTTAGAAGTGAATTTAAATATTTAGTAATTTTGATATACTATCCAACATCTCTGATCTGAACCCATCAGTTGAGGAAGAATGAAAATGGACAACACAGATGGAACGTTATAGTGAATACATAAGTCTTTTCTTTACCTATCGTTCCAGTAGATGCCAGCATATAAATATCTTTTATTAAATATAAGTGGGTTAAATAACCCTTTAAAGAGGGATAGTTTAAATAAGTATTTAACTCCCCATAAAACATTCATTGTTTTTCCTTCAGGAGACCTGTTTATTGACTAAAGATTTAAATAGACTGTTGTTAAAAGATTATTCAGTTTTAATTGGCTTTCAGTTTGGTTCAAAAAGAGGTGCTCTTATTCTCTGGAAAAAAACATCAGGTCTCCCTAGAATAGTGGATTCCTGTTCTGACAAGAATGGTATGCTGGGATTGGGGTAATAGAAATGGATAAAGAATAGTATACCCTTAGAAATACCTATTGGATCCCTAGGATTGGTTCTGAAACCGTTACAAAAAGCGTAAATATTATAACACTATACTCAAAAGAAGAAATGTTGATAGCTGGTGATTTTAACTGCATCCTGTCAGACAAAGGCAAATGTTAAACAAATCAGGCTTTCTTCAGTAGTGAAACATTTAAATCATTATATTAATACAATGTATATGAGAGATATTTCAAATTTAAAACTAGATGTTCTTTAAAATATCCTCACTATTCTTTTAGATTTGGGACTTAAACCAGTATTGATAAAGTACTGGTATCCAATCCATTATAGTCCAAAACAGAGGAGGTACTAATAGTTTCATGTCCCTTATCTGGTAACAGTGCTATTACATTTAAATTAACTAAGTCCAAACAATTTAATTTCTTGCCAAAGACTCTCGGCATATGTAACTAAAAATGTGAATGAATGGTTATTTAAAGAGATAAATCAATTTATGGAATTTACTTGTATGGTAAAGTAAAGAACTGTTATATTTGTAAAAGAAAGGAATGGGATAGTTAAATGCTCTCCAAGCTGAAACTGATAAATTAAAACTAAACCTTAACCCCAACGATAAAGCTGCAAGCACACATTTGAAAAATCTAAATCGGAAATAGCTAGAACTCTTGCATCATACGATTTCCATTAATCTAGAAAAAGTTAAATTACAGTCATGTTCAATAAACGCCAAGAGCCTTCATGGAATAGCTATTAGATGAAAAAAACATGAATAAAATAAACTATATCAAGGAGATTGTTTATAAAGAAGGGAAAAAGACTATTAAAGCTACAGATCTGAAAGATATATTAAAATGGTTTGGCGAATATGAAGAAATTAATAAAACAGTCAAGTCAAACCTGATTAACAGCAACTTATTGGATAGTTCTTTTTGTTTTATAAAGAAAACATTCAAAATAAACTCAAATGAAAAGAATAACACCAGCAACTAAGATTAACGGCACTTCAGCAAAGAAAATATGCTTACAACAAACAGACTGACGACCCGAAACACATCTAGATTAATAACTTTATTGGTAAGTGCTTTCACGGGCATTAATCCCACTTCTTCAGACTATCACAATGAATAAAACATATTTCAGCTGTATTTAATACTTTTTTAAAAATGTAGCACCAGTCACATCTTTAAATCAGTTAAGAATATGTATGTCAATAGCAACATTTCCTTCCTTTTATAACATTCTTTTTTAAAGGTATACTCCCCTTCTTTCCCTCAAGCTTTCTCCCATTGTATTTGATTTACCAAACATACATATTTCAAGATCTCCACTCATATAGTATGCACATCAGGAATGTTTTTATAAATTTGTCTAACATGTATAGTTTAAAATGAAAAAAAAGTGCATATAAATAACTGTTGCCATTTCTTGTCATGTACTACAGTACTGAGAGCCCCATATCAAACTAAAATAAATATTTATACTTATGAGCTGAACACAACATAAAAACTATATACAAATATCATCTCTTGAATTAAATATACAATATTAACATGCATCAGTCCTATAGTACACATAAAATTCTACAGTACTCACACTCTCTTTAGTGACTAAAAATATATGTTATTATTCAACTTCCTGTAACGCATGCGCATAACAAACGCACTCTAACAAATAAATTTATGTGCATCTATTTTCAACAACTTTCTCTTGCTATTAAGTTGTACTTAATTAAATTAAGAATGTATTAACCTCTTGTGAGAGAGCGCTACTTCATCAAATACAATTAACAGTACATAAACATTATAGATATGTTAAAGCTCCTTAGGTGCATGTACATGCACATACTTCACACTCTTATAAATGAATTTGTGTATATATTTTTGTGTATATTTCCCCCCCCCACTTACTATAGTTAAAGTTTTATAGAAACATATGTATTAGCCCATAACAAAACAATGCTACTCAATCAGAAATGTCTAATGTGTACTAACACTATGACTATCTATATCTTTATTATTTATATTTATCTCTCTCTCTCTATATATATATATATATATATATATATATATATGTGTGTGTGTGTGTGTGTGTATATATATATATATATATATATATATATGTATATATAATCTTATAAGTGGTATAAATGCTGTATAATACCATAACCATAAAGTTAAGATATTGTATAGACAAATAGACCATATCAAAATATACTCTTTTTTAATTAGTTCTTTCTAAGTAATCACTATTTCTTAAATACAGGTTGTGCCTTTAAGGCTGGTTTCAAAGGAATAGACCCATTAAATCCTTTGTCACTATCAGCACATAATCTTATGATCCACTTAGTTTCATTTAATTCAGTTGTATTATTAATATGTAGAAAACAGACAGTCCTCGGGGAACAAAAGGTGCTGGTGGACAACAACACAATGCAGAAAAGAAAACAACAGCATCCAGACACGGCAAAAAACAATAAAATTTGTAGCAGTTTTATTGAAGAGGTAAGTGCTTTCTCACTTTCACTGTGCTTCATCAGACCAAATGTAACAAAAACAACTCAACAGTTAAATAAAGAGCATCATTAATTAACCATTCAAAACATCCAATAGAAAACAAGCACTGAGACGTACATTAAAACAACAGGATGTCATTTAAAGAGCCCCCTAGCTTTTAGGATAGGTTTAATGGAAGCTCTGCCATTGATGCCTGGAAACTTATCCGCCTGCATAGTAATGATCCAAGAAAGTTCACGGCTTTCCGTGTAGTTTCTAAAGTCACTCCCACGCTTGTCTTGAGTCAAAGGTTCAGCAACCCTAAAACCAAAAATATGGTCACAGCCATATTCCGTATAATGTTTGGCCAAAGCATTACACTCATCAAAAGTATGTACACAATACAAGTGCTCCCTCATTCTTTCCATAAGGGATCTATTTGTCTTGCCTATATAGAAGCAAGTGCATACCCTGCATTTGGCCAAATAAATGAGATTTCTACTGCGGCAGTCAGCATTCACTTTAAAACAATACTCATGATGTGTGGTCGGGTGAACAAAAGTCACTAATGGATCAATATGTGAGCAAAAATTAAATCTCGAACAACCTCTCATGCCAAAAGCTGATATAGGCTTCACACTTCCTGCTGGTGTATACTTCTTATAACACAGTTGCCTCTTTAATGACCTCTTATTTTTAAAAGTAAACCTCGGATGTTCACCTACAACATTCCAGATCTGGTCATCAAGTTGTAAAATGGACCAATTATTTTTCACAACCTCTATGATACTGTTGAAGTCACTAGTGTAAAACAAAGACATAGAAAGTGCTTTGTTTCTAGAGGCCATGGAAACATGCTCTGAGTGTAAGACATCGGAGGTAGATGTTCGGCTCCTTTGTTTCCTATGCCTAACGGTGTCATGTATTGCATCGTCAACTTCCTTGTGACGATAGCCCCTGTCCAAAAATTCAGACCTCAAACCAAGCAGGTCATGTTCAAATAGTGCATCATTGTTGTTGAGCCTCGAGAGTCTCATACCCTGGCTTTTAACTATGGTTTTAAACACATGGCCAGGGTGCATGCTATTCCATTGCAGCAATGTATTCTTCCTACAATTTTTTCTGTGTAAAGTGGTTGTGAGTCCACAGGAGTCATTAACCATGATCTTAACATCCAAAAAATCCATTTCCCTATCTGACACTTTAGATGTAAAAGATAAGGAATGCGTTGTGTTCTGTATGAAACCAATTCATTCTTCCAATTGCTGGCATATGCCATCCCAAATTAAAAAGAGGTTGTAAGTGGACTGTAAATAGACCCAAAAACAAAAGTGCTCTCCCATTGAGCCATGACCATATTGGCATAGCTATTGGCACAACAAGTGCCCATATCTATGCCACTCTTCTGAAAAAACAACTGATCATAAATAAAAATATTGTTCTCTAGTACAATCTTCAAAAAAGAACAAATTAAATCAATAGTGATCAAGTCATATTCGCTACTAAAGCTCAAGAACTCCTTAACCATGTTTATACCCAGATCATGAGGTTTGCAGGTGAACAAAGACACTACATGAAGGCTCACTAAAAGTTACTGTCCATTGAAACACACATCCTTAGTGTGCTCAACCAGGCCATCCAGAAAATGCTGTGTATCTTTCAACACCTGTGTTTGTTCATTCAACACTGGTCTCAACTTCTTCTCTATAAATATAGAGAAAGGAAGGTTCCATAATCCACCCTTTCCCAGATACATTCGGTCTAAAAAGGAGATGTCAAGCATTTGTGTTTCTTAGGCAATCCCTGAAAAAGGGGGGTAAGTGGGTGTTCAACTGTTAAATAGGTATAAAGGTCTTTCAAAATCAATTTTCTCTGAAAGCAATCAGAAATACTTGCATTCACTCTCTCATGTAACAAAATCACAGTATTAAAAATCAATTTTGTCATAAACATTGCTGTCACTCAAGCAAATCTAAAATGCTATTGTGGTAAAAGTTGAAGTCCATGACAACAATTGCACCCCCCCCCTTGCCTGCAGATTTAATAATCAAATCATTGTCCCTCTGTAATTCAGACAACGCCTATCTCTCCTCGGCCGTTAAGTTAAAAAAACCTTTACTTAACAACGTTGCTCTGATACAATAAAGGCTGTCCCTTTACCCACTTACCACACTGCTTAGGTAATCCAAAAATTGATCTCAAACGGATATTTTGACTTACTGCTGGTGTATACTTCTTATAACACAGTTGTATCTTAGGCAGCCCCTGAAAAAGGGGAGTAAGTAGGTGTTCAACTGTTAAATAGGTATAAAGGTCTTTCAAAATCAATTTACTCTGGAAGCAATCAGAAATACCCTCGAGGCTCAACAACAATGATGCACTATTTGAACATGACCTGCTTGGTTTGAGGTCTGAATTTTTGGATGGGGGCTATCGTCACAAGGAAGTTGACGATGGAATACATGACACTGTTAAGCATAGGAAACATAGGAGCCAAACATCTACCCCCGATGTCTTACACTCGGAGCATGTTTCCATGGCCTCTAGAAATGAAGCACTTTCTTTGTCATTGTTTTACACTAGTGACGTCAATAGTATATAGAGGTTGTGAAAAATAATTGGTCCATTTTACAGCTTGATGACCAGATCTGGAATGTTGCAGGTGAACATCCAAGGTTCACTTTTAAAAATAAAAAGTCATTAAAGGGCAACTGGGTTATAAGAAGTATACACCAGCAGGAAGTGTGAAGCCTATATCAGCTTTTGGCATTGGTGATCCATATATTTCATTAACTAAAAAGCACAATGTATGATATATAGAAGTCACTTGTATATGTTTAGCTAAAGCATTATTAATATTTGAATTTTTAATATTATATAGATGTTCCCTAATTCTTTCTTTCATATGTCTGTTAGTTTTTCCTAGGTAAAAAGAGGAACATAGGATACAGTGAGCTAAGTGTATTACGTTGCTACTATTACAGGTAGCATTATCCTCAAACTTGTATTTCCTGCCTGTGACTGGGTATATAAAAAAGCCACTTGTATCAATATATTCACAATAGTTACGTTTTCCACATGGATGTGTGTAATATTACTATCAGATGTATTATCTGTTGATAATCTCTTTGATAAAGCATCCTCTTGATAGATTTTTTAATTCTTATATGTAAATAGAGGTGTATTCACTACTATTTGTCTAATTTTCTCGTCAGTAATCAATATACCCCAGTTTTTATTTATTATTCTTGTGATCTTATTAACATCTCATGTATAAAACAAGGTACATTTAGTATAGTTCTGGTATTGTTCGGTGCATGCCTTTGTCCTCCACTCCATAATTACAGGAGGAAAACTGAGGTCTAGCTTTCAAATTTTAATATTGCTTTCAAATATTAATAATGCTTTAGCTAAACATATAAAAGTGACTTCTATATATCATACATTTAAATTTTTAGTTATTGAAATGATCAATATGAATCAGAGACTCTGTCGGTGACATTAGAAATAGAACAATATCAACTTTATGGTTATGGCTTTATTATACTGCATTTATACCAATGAAAAAAAATAATAGTTTTATATATATATGTATATATATATATATATATATATATATATATATATATGTGTGTGTATATATATATATATATATATATATATATATATATAGTGTTAGCTCACATTAGCCTTTTCTGATTGAGTAGCTTTGTTTTGTTAGGGGTTAATACATATGTTTCTATAAAACTTTTAAGTATAGTAAGTGGGGAAAAAAATATAAATTCATTTATAAGAGTGCTCAAAGTATGCACATGCACCTAAAGAGCTTTAACATATATAATGTTTATGCATTCTTCTTCTTTAGGGGTCACCACAGTGGAACAATGGGCCGCAGAATGATTGGCACTGGGGTTTTACAGTGTTGAGCTGCCAGCCCGGCGCCCAACCTTCCGCAAAACACACACTCACACACACACACTCATACACACCTAGGGCCAATTTAGAGTGTCCAGTCCACCTACAGCATATCTTTGGGATATGGGAGGAAACCGGAGCACCCGGAGGAAACTCACATGACCACATGGAGGATATGCAGACCCCACACAGAATTCACCCCAGCTGAGAATTGCACCAGAGAACCTCTTGCTGTGAGGTGGCAACGCTAACTGCTGCACCACCACGGCCGCCCTATATAATGTTTATGTATTCTAATTGTATTTAATGAAGTAGCACTCTCTCACAAGAGGTTAATACATTCTTAATTTAATTATTTAAGTACAACTTAATTACAAGAGAACATTGATAAAAACAGATGCGCATAAATGTATTTGTAAGAGTGTGTGCTTATGTGCATGCGTTATAGGAAGTTGAATAATATATATTTTAGTCACTATAGAGAGTGCGAGTACTGTAGAATGTAGAATTCTGTGCGTACTATGTTTTGATATTGTAGATTTAATTCAAGAGATATTTTTATATAGTTTTTATGTTGTGTTCAGCTCTTAAGTATATATATTTATTTTAGTTAGATATGGGGCTCTCAGTATCATAGTATATGACATGAAATTACAACATTTTATTTTATTTTTTATTTTTTATTTTACATTTGTTGACCGGGCTAGTCTAGCTGGACATGCATCCGTTTTCAGCAGAGGCCCGGGGAGAAAAGCTCCAACACTAGCAGTAAACAAAAAAATTAACAAAACAACGATATGAATAAAAAAAGTACAAAGGTAGCCTTGTTTAAAAACAAATGACAAAAACAGACAGTTATATAGATATGCATCATATAAAGTTAGACTAACAAAAACAGATATGCAAAACACAAAGATAGAATTGCATAAGAGAAAGAATTTATAGTATAGCCTATTTCTAAGATGTAAAATGTCAAAAATTGAAAGTCTTATTTAGAAGCATAGTCAGGGGAGGGGAGGAATGTTAGGAGTAGCAGAGAAGAGATTTCAGTCGGGGTTAGCACAAGGACAAAGCCACTGAGTTTTAAGATGTTCTTTGATATGTTTTTTGAAAAGAGAGGTAGAGTTTTGGTTAGATATTTCATGAGGGAGTTGATTCCAGGTTTTTCCTGCAGTATTTGAAAATAGTGAGTCCCCAGCTTTATTGTAAGATTTAGTCAAGGATACTAGGAGTTTATTAGCAGAGCGTAGTGTAGCTAGGTTTTTATAAGGTGAAATCAATTTAGTAAGGCTAGGGTATTATCAGGGTAGAAAAGGGTCTTATGAATGATAAGTAACTGTTGATAGAGTAGGTGGTTATTCAGTTCTAACCAATCTAGTTGTTTGAGGTTAAGACAGTGGTGAGTTCTGAGAGGAGTAGCAGTAATGAATCTAGCTATACTATTGTAACAGGTAGAGAGTTTGGTAATGTTATTTTAGATAAGTTAGTATATATAGCAGAGGCATAGAAAAGGGTGGAGATAAGGTGGGTCTGGGCAATGTTTTTTCTAGCTAATGGGGTAAGGAAGGGTTTAATTCTATAGAGAGTACCAATTTTTTTGTTAACAGCTTTAATGGTGGTGTTAATATGGTCATCAAAATTAAGATGGTTGTCAATAGTTACACCTAATAGGCGAGTGGTCATATCTGGGTTAATATTGGTAGCATTATTAGAGGATATAGTGAAGAATGGTTTGGGAGATTTGTGAGTAGGAGTAAAGAGAAGTAGTTTTGTTTTTGGGATTAAGGAGGAGGCATTGTTGCATAAACCATTTTTCTACATTTTGGAAAACCGTTTGGGTGAGGGACTGGAGGAGGGAACATTTTTGCAGTGCAGATTAAAGTTGAGTCGTCAGCATATTGAATGCAGGTGGCTTGAGGTATGTTCAAGTGTAGGTCATTGATAAATAATGAAAAAAGAAGGGGACCTAAGATTGAGCCTTGTGGAACACCAATATTTACTGGGAGTAAAGAAGATAGGTTGTTGTCCCAAAGCACTGCTTGTTGCCTGTTTTGGAGATAACTCCTAAACCATTGAAGTGCTTGTGAGTCAAGAGAATAGAGATTTAGTTTGTCAAGAAGTATATTATGGTTAACCATATCAAAGGCTTTTGACAGGTCTATGAACAGTGCGAAGGAAAAGAGGTTACTATTCCGATTATTATTTATAGAGTCAGTGAAGGAAAGAAGGGCAGTTGTAGTGCTGTGGAAAGGTCTGAAGCCATGTTGACAGTTGGCTAGAAGTTTATTTTGTAGAAGGTAGTTAAGAATTTGTTTGTGTATGCATCTTTCCATTATGTTTGATAATGGAGAGAGTAAGGCAGTAGGGCGAAAGTTTGAAAGCTCAGTAGAAGAGCCCCCTTTATGTAGAGGAATTATGTGAGATATTTTCCATAAGGTAGGGATTTTTCCTTCAGAGATAGTCCTGTTAATAAGTATGGATATGGGGTAGTCTATAGCTTTTGCAGCAATTTGTAGGTATTCAGATGGGAGTTGGTCAGCAGATGGGGTGCAAGGTTTAAGTTTTTTGAGAAGCTTATAAATAAGAGATGTAGCGACAGGTTGAATATGAAAGGTATTAGATGAGGTTTTAGAGGTATTTGGTAAGGAAGCAGTAGGTGTGGGTAATGAATTAGCTAGGGTTTGAATGGCTTCTGTAAAATAATTGTTAAAGGCATCTGGGATCTGGGTGGAATTGTTGAGGTTGAAGCCTGAAGGGGTAGGAGTAGTTGAATGTCCTGGTTTAAGAAGTTTAATAATACCTGACCAAAATTTTTGAGGGGTTTGTTGACTGGTTTGTTGAAGGTGAAGATAAAATTCCTTTTTGTCTCTAAGAGTATCTTTCTTGGTGGCATTTCTTAATTGTTTAAAGAGGAGGTGATCAGATGGACGTTTGGTAGCTCTCCATTTGGCCCATATTTTATTTCTTAGGATCATTTTTTGCTTAGTTTGTTTAGTTAGCCATGGGGCAGATTTGGATCTTATCCTAGTAGAGCAAAAAGGAGCGTGATAGTCTAGGATTTGTAGAAAGTTGGTGTTAAAGTAGGTCACTGCCTCATTAAGTGCAAGGTGAGTCGGTGGAGACCAGTCACATGCTTGCAATTCATTCAGGAAATTATCAGGGTTGAAGAATTTTTTTGAGTGGGATGTATTGAGTTTATGAGTAGTTGGGATATGCAATTTTTGTCTAATGACATATGTAAGCATATGGTCACTAATATTATCAGGAAGGGTTCCTGGAGTATAAATGCTAGGGTGGTTATTAATAAGGATCCAGTCAAGAGTTGTTTCTTTCCTATTAGGTTTATGGATTCTAGTTGGAGTGGTTATTAATTGAGAGAATCCATAGAGATTTATGTGGTTAGTAGGGTGCTGGGATGAACAGGTTATCCAGTCAATGTTAAAGTCACCAAGTATAATGGTTTCTTGGGGTAGTTGGTTAGAAAGTGAACTAAGTAAGTTTTCTAGAATATGAGTATTGTTTCCAGGGGGAAGATATATACAAATTAGGTAGATAGATTTGTTGTTGTTAATTTGGAGTTTGGTAGATAATATTTCAGATTTGGAGTCTAGCGATGGAAGTTCATTATAGAGGGTAACTTGGAGATTAGATTTATAGATAATGGCTATACCTCCTTTCTTCTTTATGCGGTCACATCTAAGTATGTTATAGCCAGGAGGGGTAATTTCCTGGTCTTGAGTAGAGGGTTTTAGCCAGGTTTCTGTAAGACATAGAATATCAAATGAGTGCAAGTCCAGGAGTGAATGTAGGTGGTGTAATTTGTTATTTATACTTCTAATATTAAGGTGAGCTATTCGAAGGGAGTTAGCTGCTTTAGTACATGATGAAGGTGTACGTGAAGGAATATTATTTAGGTTAAATTTATTCTTGGTATTGGGACCAGGGTTAGGATGAACATCCCCGTGTAGGAGGAGGTAGTGCTGGGGATAGAATAGGAATTTAAGAATCTTTAGTGAGTTATTAAAATTCTTTTTGTCTAAGTAGAATGTGACATGAGTTGTTCTGTGGTATTTTGGTAGTAGATAGTTAGAGGTACAGGTTATGTTACTATGATTAAGGGTGTTGAAAAAAGAGGATGGTAAAGTTTGCTGGAGATGAAGGTTTTGTTCATGTAAAGTAATGTTTTCAAAGAATGTGATAAAATAAGGTATGGATAGGGAGGCTATAGTAGTGGTAAAGAGTAGGATATATATATGAAAAAAGCTTTGTGTGTTGGAGACATGGTAGTGAGTAAGTATCAGATGAATGTAGCTTGTGAGAGTAGGTCAGTTCTAAGAGTAAGTAGAAATGTGCCAACTTACAGAGAAGGGTTTTGAGGGAAAAGAAACAAAAAAGAAAAGGCAATATGAGATAAGAAGAGTTTGAAATTAACAGGTAGATACTGGAGATAGCAAGTACAAAGTGTGGTAAGGCAAGGTAAAAGGAGAAATAGAAGGAGAGGGAGAAAGAGATTGAGTTAAATAGGTAATGAAAGAGTTGGGAGATTGTTCTAGAGATAGTGTTTTGAGATAGGTGGAGCAAGAGGAGGGGAGTGAAAAAAGAGATACAAGTTAAGGGGAGAGGCCTAGTAATTTGAAGGATGGAGATAGGTTAAGGGAAATAGGGGGAGTGTTGAGTGAGGTATAAGTTAAGAACCCCTGGGGGTGGGTGGGAATTGGGGGTAGGGAGCGTAGCGGGGCAGACACCAGTAAGGCGAGAGCAGTGGGAGAAAAACAATCAGTAAGGTAGTAGTCAAGGGCAGGAGGCAGGAGAAGAGAAGACAGATAAGGTTATACTGAGGGTAAAGGTAAATAAAAGGATGAGAGAATTAGAAGAGACACAATTCAGGGAGAGATTAAGGGGAGGCCTAGAAGAAGTGGAGGTAGTGAAGGAGAGCTAGGTAGAGGATTGAAAGGACTATGGGAAGGAGATATAGACAGGGCTTAGAAGGATGAAAGAAAAAGAATAGTAAGGGAGAAAAGAACAACAAGCATAAAATGATTTAGAGTAGGAGGTAGGGAGAGAGATAGATTGGCTTCAGTGGAGGGTAGAGACTAACCCCTAGTGGTCAAAGTCTAGGATTACCTTGGCAAGAGAGCACAGGAGGTGGGAGTAGGGGAAAGGCAAGTAATGGGAAAGAGAGGTTAGAGGGCTAGTTCAATAAAGGGTGGGGTCTACAGAGACGAGGAGACAGACTATGGTGTAGAGCAGTAGATAGACAGGGGGGAGGTTATGGCTGCTGGCAGAGTCTGGCAGTAGTCTAGTACATCTAACAAGAGTAGTGGACTAGTTAAAAACAAAAATGCTGCTTTTGATAAAATCAAAAACACTGACATACAATATTTGTTACTGTGGCTTTTGTCCAGGGATAACCCAGGTGGAGAATAACCCAGGCAGGTTTTGGTGGGTGGATATAGCAGGTCTTTGGAGTCCAATAGGGCACATCCAGGAGTTGAGAAAAATGAGAATAATAACTTTGACCAGCTGGTAAGAAAAATAAATAAAAATAAATGAGCAGAATGTTATAAATTAGTACTAGGTCAAGCAGGTGAGATTATTCATTAGCACTGCGAATTTAACAGTCTTACAAGATCTAGTTCAACATAAAAAGCATATGCACCAGGAGTTGACAGCTTAAGTCCTGAAATAAAAAATACAAACTCTTGTTCAGGCAGTAATCATCAGCAGCAGGATTTTAAAAACTAAAACAGCAAATGCATAGAACAAAACACAGTGCAAACACAGTAGCATAACCTAATAAATTATGGAACAGCAACTATGCTTAGCTATTAAGATAGGATGACACAAAGTGAGGCAAGTAAAATATAAGTTGAAATCATATCCTTCAACATAATAGTGAGTTAATTATACTATAATAAACAAGAGGAATTCAGGTTCTGGCATCCTAAACCCAGCCTAGATACAAGTCTAGACGCTGCAATATTGTAGTTGGACAGTCGCGAAATTAGGTATTGAATTATTGTTGGAAGTATCACCAAGGAAATCAACACAGCTAAAAAAGTAGAAATACTTTCTAAGCAGAGGTAGTTCACAAAGCTACTTGTACCTTCAGCTCAGGGGATATAAAAGTATACTAGCATGGATTAACATAACACAGCTATACATGGCTGGATGGCTCAGGCACTACAAAGGGCGCGTTATCATCTAAAATAGTGTTTGGTAAAAAAGGATTACTTTAAGGGTGACAAGGAGGTACCTCCATCAAATCTATGCTTCTAACATATAATAAGGGACTATGGTACCGACTCGTAATCAGCGCACGAGTTCCAGGAAGGAGACTAGCAGTGATAAAGCGGGAAAATTACGCTTACAGGTTAACCTCTACCCCAGATAAAAGGCTCATAAACAGCAGAGCGTACGCTGTGTAAAGTGAAAGTTATTACGACAGAGCTGACACTTTAGGAAAAAAAAGGAAAAAAGAAAAAATGATAACTACTAACTATACTGGTATTAAAGGGACAGTTTCTTTAACAAAACCACTAATCTCCTTTAAATCAGTCATGCGCTTAAAGGGAGTATATAGACAGTCGTATTTAGACTGCAGGTAGTACGGAGAGGCTAAAAAAAGAAAAAATAACTACTAACTATACTGGTATTAAAGGGACAGTTTCTTTAACAAAACCACTAATCTCCTTTAGATCAGTCATGCACTTAAAGGGAGTATTTAGACAGTTGTAGTTAAACTGCAGGTAGTACGGAGAGGCTAGATTAGGAGAACGCTAACTACTGGCAAGCTCTCCAAGCAAGTGGTTATAAGGTTAGAGGCATTAACCTCATTTATTTATATGCACTTATATTTCTTCATTTTAAACTATACGGTTTAGACAAATATATAAAAATGTTCCCGATGTGCATGCTGTATAAATGGAGATCTTGAAATGTGTGTATTTGGTATATCAAATACAATGGGAGAAAGCTTAATGGAAAGAAGGGGAGTATAGCTTTAAGAAACAATGTTTTAGGAGGGGAGAAACATTGCTATTGATGTGCATATTCTTAATTGATTTAAAGATGTGATTGGTGCTACATTTTTAAAAAAGTATTAAATACAGCTGAAATATGTTTTCTTCATTGTGATGGTCTGAAGAAGCAGGATTATCTCCTGTGAAAGCACTTATCAATAAAGTTATTAATCTGGCTGTGTTTCAGGTCATCTGTTCGTTTGTTGTATGCATATAAAAAATCAACTATTTTAAGAAATGAAGATCAAACAGTGTTTATAGTTAACAGGAAAGTTCAAGACAGTATAATAAGGCTGTTTTCTTTGATATGGCAACCAAAAATAAGAGTTACCCATAATAAGCTTGGATATGAATAAAGCTTTTGGCTCTGTTAATTGGTCATACTTGTTCAGAATACTAAGTGAATATAACTTTTCCACTGATTTCATAAAGTTAATTAAAAATCTTTATGATAACTCAATTTCTTTTGTCAAAATAGACCCCCTTTATATATACCCCCCTTTGATATCTTAAAAGGTACCAAACTGGGATGCCCTTTTATCTCCTTTGCAATTTTTATTATAGAGCTGTTTGCTAACTATATAAGATCTAACATAAACGTTAAAGGTTTTAATATAAATGAAAAATGTTCTTTTAAAATTCATCTTTTTGGTGATGACACTCTGCTCACTAGTGGTAATATTGAACTGTAATTGGATCATGTAGTTAGTTCTATGGACTATTTTGAAAAAACTTCAGGTCGGAACTTTAATCACAATAAAATGAAAACCTTACTTATAAACAAAGGGATAAACCACTAAGATAAACTCTTACAAAAAAAATTGGCTGGGACAATTCACAGTTAAAATACTCTGGAATTACTATTGAGACTTGTGATGCCCGTGCATTGGCCCCTTAATCAAGGAGCCTCAATCCTCACCACTAGCACTAGTGAGGGACGTGCACATTGGGAAGGATAACAAGTACTTACACACAGTAAAGTACAATTTCCCTTAAGAGCACACAGAGATCACGGTCAGTCTGGGGCTGATTTCTCCCTTTATCTCCAGATCCCCAATAAGACTCCTCACTGGCACAGCTGTAGTGTACAGATCTCAGCCTAGTGGTCAAACTAAAACCTCCAGTGCTCCGTGTCCCTGCCCAAGTAGTTGACACACACACTTTGAGATATAAGTTATACACAAATGCACAGACACTCCTGGGGAAGGCTGGCACAGGTTCTCCAGCTATGCCCCCTTCTCTCCAGACTATAAGGTAGAAATCACTGCCACCAACAACTAATATCAGCTGCTATAAGGCCCTTCCCAAAGGGTGACCAATTTCACTATGCAATATTGCTGTTATCCAAATAGTAAGTGTGATTCGGGGCTAAAGCTTTTGGAGTGGCTTGGACAGTATCACCAAATACATGCAGTGTACTCTAAGAGCTTAAATTGCCTTTACACAAAACAGCCATAGTTGAAAGGTTTAAAAATATTTAATAATAAATAATAAAAACACAAGACAATACTTATTACTTCAACACAATGACATTACAGAGTTCAGAAATCACTGGAAAATGATTTAAAATAATACTGCAGAATAGTCTGACATTATATATAGAAGACAGCTAGACTAACCTGGGTATCTCTCTCTATCTCTAAGAGAAATCACTGTTCTAAATAAATATCTTACAGACCAAGCAAGTGGTGAGTTGATGTTCTTCAGACAAAATCCAAAATGCTCTGTTTTCTTTCTGTCCTTAAATTAATAACACAGTACTGCTGAGTCATTTCAGATTACATCATTCTTAACAGTTCTGATTTAGTTTCCCAGGCTCACAGAACTTAAAACTTACATTTCTTTTTGTAATCTACACCGGCAGGAAGCCACACCAATAAAAGACATTTTACATGTAAAATCTAATAATTAACTCTTGTCCTAAAACAAAAGAAAGAACCCCTTAGTCCAGACATCCTGTGTTTGAGCTTGAGATCAAACAGTCCTAAAATGCTTGACTGGCAGGGTGCACTGTGGTTGCATTTTTGAAGCTCAGTACAACATATAGTTTAGTCATAACATATAGATGTTATGTGATCCTATCTCGCCTACATTCTGACTGATGGGTTCGGAGCCGATCCCTCGGCTCCGACTCGGCACGCTTATGCCCAAGAGCGAAGTCTCTTATTGGCTGAGCTTATTATATCCCAGGATGCACCACTACCAGTCCCCCAGATCTCGTTTGCCGCTAACCTGCGAAGACGTGGTCTCGAGCTGGCTGAGCTGAGTAGTTATTTTTTGACTAACTTTTCTGTCAGTTTTGCTGTTTTCTTTCAAAAAAAGCTGTTTTAACAGCTATTCTTACATTGTTGTGTGGTTGGTTTGAATTTCTTGTGAAATTTTGTTGTGTGACTGGGTTGTGTTTGGTAGGCCCCTTCATCTAGGGCCTTCCCGGTTATTCAACCCTTCTATATTTTATATATAGTAAAAGGCTTTAAAGTTTTTGGTAGCTGTTTGTTCTTACAGGGTTTCAAAGTCCCCTGTCATTTGCAGTGATAACTGTAAGCCTATACTTAGGGCAGTAATTGTATTTCTTCCAGTCAGATTACTGAAATTCCCCCATAATGTCTCAGAATCCTAGGCCTTCGGCTTTAAAAATGTGTAAAATGCAGTTTCAAAATGTCCATCACGGACGATCACTGCCTGTGTGTATTGCTTAGGGCAAAACATTTACAGGAATCATGTAGCGTATGTCACGCTTTTCCTCAAGGGTCCTCCAGGAGAGGAAAAATAAATTAATTCTTAAGGATTAATTAAACCTTCTTTCGAAGAAGCTTTGGCATCCTCTCCTTCTCCGGCCAAAGAAAGGCGCCGGTTCCGACCAGTCCGTCGGATCCGACCGCTAAGAAACATAGGCAGGCCTCTCCTTCGGCTCCAAGGACTTCGGGCCGAGGTCGAACGGTCTGCCTCGATGCCACCAGTATCGACTCCTCTGGCTTCGAGCCGATGGCTGGGGCATCGAGGCGGGTCACCTTCGCCGCTCCACTGCTCGGAGCCGACAAGGTTGCCCGCTCAGACACTTCCTCCTCGGCCAAGCCCACCTCGGCACCGATGGAATCTGGTATGTGTATTCCTCGGCGCCGATACTCATCGAAGTCGCCGAGCCGTCCCCTAGCCCTTTGGGGCCATTGGAGAGGCCGCCTCGAACCCGTTCTGTTTCCTCTCGGTCTTCGAGGATGTCAGATTCTGATATAGACAGGGTGCTCCAAAGACTGTTCCAGTCTCCAGTCTTCCAAAAATTTGTTTCGTTCCGACCCAGTTGGCTTCGAGCCGATGACCTTGGTCCACCCATTGCCATTCCTCCTCCGACTGCTTCGCTCCGTGGAGCAGGTGCTGTTGGAGCCGGTGGAGATCTCAGGGTCGGCTCCGACCCTTACTCCAACCCGGGCCTTCGGGTCCGAGTTTGGTACGCGGACTTCTTCGGCTGGACCCGGGGGTGATGTTTCGGGACCTATGCTTTCGGTTCCGTGCCTCCCTCGGTGCTTCGCTGCGGGACTTCCGTCGGCTATCACGGCTCGGGACCGGACACTCCCAGGATTCTGGGGTCCGGCTTTCAGAGCCATGAGGAGTGCCTTGGCCAAGTCCTTCGCCATCTCTCCGGCTTTACCGGCACCTTCCCTGGGCGTGGAGACTGGGTCTTTGGCAGTTCCCCTGTCCGTAGTCAGCAGAGCCCCGGGGCCTGAGGTTACCCCCAGTGGGGGTTCCCCTCCTCCTGAGGGTTCTTCGGAGTTGTCTTCGGAGGAACCCCCAAGGAAGAGATCGTGCAAGAGGAAGCACGTGGACTCCCCCGAGTCTATTACATCAGACACTGATCTGGATGATGCAGAGGGGTCCCTGTCGCCCTCGGAT
This sequence comes from Protopterus annectens, assembly GCF_019279795.1. Lineage (NCBI taxonomy): Eukaryota > Metazoa > Chordata > Ceratodontiformes > Protopteridae > Protopterus > Protopterus annectens. The sequence continues at coordinate 197,480,064 of NC_056749.1, read as the reverse complement.
GATGTCTCATTTGCAGACATCTTAGAGATCCTCAAACAACGAGGCGGCTGGATATCCAAACCCCCCTCTGCTGACGAGTCAGTGCTCCTCAAGGCCTTTGGGGCTCAGCCCTCCGCCTCCTGGGTGTCTCCGCCCTTTGACGAGCTTCTGGATTTGGTTTGTCGAAGGGCGTGGGAACATCCAGATACCGTGGAACCAGTCCCTTCTCGTCCAAATAAATTCTTGTCTGCTCCCCCCGAGAAGGAGTTCCTCACTAAAGGCGTGGCTGTAGATGCCATGGTGGTGGCATCTGCTACACAACAGGACGTGGCAGAGGCTTCAACGTCTGTCCATCCTCCTAATAAGGAGTCTAGGAGTATGGACAGGTACGGAAGCGCACCCTGACTTCAGCGGCCTTTACTTTAAGGTCTCTGAATTATTTGGCACATTTTACCAGGCTTCAGAGGGATCTGGTCAAGGAGTTGTCAGATTCCTCTCGGTAACCTACCTGAGCAGCTAGCCCAGTCGGTTAGCTCTCAGTTGGCTATCCTTACGTCAATTTCTAACTCGTCCATGAGGCTCATCTCCTATGCGGCGAAGGGCGGTAGAGCGGCAGGCACAGGCGTGGCTCTACGGAGACAAGCCTGGCTCCGCTTGTGTCAGTTCGGAGGCCTTCAAGTCTTCCTTCCGACGCTCCCTTTGATGGGTCCTCATTGTTTGGACCCAAGGTTAAAGACACCCTTACCCGCTGTGAGCAAGAGGGAAAAACTTTATCTGCCGTAGGTGCCCGTTATTCCACTCCCTTCGGCCTTACCCCAAGGCTAAAGGAGGTGGGAAAATGTGGTTCCGCAAATCTCGCAAGTTTTTCTCCCAACAGCAGGAAGATTCCCCTTCCAGAGGCAGAGGACGGGGAAATTTTTCAGGGAGACGCCGTCCCAGAGGCGGCAGAGGGCCCCGCAATTCTGGAGACCGCGAGTCCTTTCGTGGCTCTTCAGCCTCCCACACGTCATGAGGGATTGCCCGGCTGTGCTGCTCGAGCCAGTCGGGTGTCGCTTTGCCAAGCACCTAAAAGCCTGGGAGTCAATCACTCAGGACAGATGGGTGCTTCGATCATTGCCGGAGGTTACACCATCCCATTCACATACTCGCCCCACCGTCCAAAAGAATCCCAGACCCTCCACCCAGTCAAAGGGAAATGGCAGCCGCAGAAGCTTTAAAGCTGCTAGACAAAGGAGTCATCCAACCGGTCCCCACAGGCCAGATCGGATCAGAAATTACTCCAGGTTCTTTTAGTGCCAAAAGACAGGGGACCTGAGACCAATATTAGATCTCAGCAGACTGAACCAATCCGTCACGAAATCCAAATTCGAATGGTCACGTTACAATCCATTCTCCCATTGTTGGAGAAGGATGTTTGGATGTGCTCCATAGACCTCAAGGACGCCTATTATCACATACCGATACATCAGGCGTCCAGGAGGTATCTGCGCTTCAGCCTGGGAGTCAGTCATTACCAATTTTGCACTCTGCCCTTTGGTCTCACCACAGCCCCCAGGGTGTTCACCAAGTGTTTGGCAGTAGTGACGGCTCACCTGAGAAGTCTTGGATTCCAAGTGTTTCCCTATCTCGACGACTGGCTCCTGACTGCCACCACCAGGCATCTACTAATGGACAACCTCAAAGCCACCATCTCCTGGGTATTTCCCTGGGGATTACATTCAATTGGTCAAAGTCTGTCTTGCTGCCCTCTCAACGCATAAAGTTTATAGGAGCAGAGATAGACTCAAGATTGATGCGTCTTTCTTCCTGCCGAAAGGATCCAAACTTTACAGGGCCAAGTTCAAGCTCTGATCTCGAGATCCAAAGCCCCAGCCAGGATGGTTCTTCAAGTTTTAGGCTCAATGTCTGCCACGGTTCTTTTAGTTCCTCTGGCAAGATTACACATGAGGATTCTTCAGTGGCTCTTGTCAACTCAATGGTCCTTTCAGGATCTTCCCTCAATCATCACATCATGATTACGGAAATATGCAAAGGGACCTTCGCTGGTGGCTTCAGACATCCAATTTGGATCAAGGAAAACCCTTTGTTCTCCCTCTCCAGTGGTTACCCTGACTACAGATGCCTCCCAGATAGGGTGGGGGCATTGTCTGGGCAGGCTAGTTCAGGGCTCCTGGCTTCCAGGCGAAGCTCTTCTCCACATCAACGTGTTGGAGATGAGGGCTGTACTTCTATCCCTACAAGCCTTACACAAGTTTCTTCCTCAGGGCATCATCGCCATCCACACAGACAACATGCGGGTGGTTTGGTATCTGAACAAACAAGGAGGGACCAGATCATACCCCTTTGCAGAGAGGCCATGAGAGTGTGGGAATGGGCTGTAGCTACCAACCGCTTCTTGGTAGCGACCCACATCCCGGAAAGTCAAATATATTGGCAGACAAATTGAGCAGGACAATTCTCTCTCCTCACGAGTGGTCTCTAAACCACACAGTAGCAGCTCAGGTTTTCAGGAGATGGGGGACGCCGTGCTGCGACCTATTTGCAACTCCACTGAACACCAAGTGCCAAAGGTTCTTCTCCTTGATCCCACATCAGGGAGTACCAGCCATGGATGCTCTAGCACAACCTTGGCCAACAGGGCTACTTTATGCCTTTCCTCCAATTCCGCTTCTTCCCAGAGTTATTCAAAAAGCTTCTCAACTGGGGTCTTCAATGATACTGATTGCCCCATACTGGCCTCGTCAGGTATGGTTTCCCTACCTGAAGAAGCATGCAGTGGACGATCCGTGGACTTTAGACCTAATTCCGGACTTGTTAATCCATCAGTCGGGACATCGGCATCAGTCCCTTCAATCTTTGAATTTGACAGCTTGGCTCCTCCACTTCCGACTTTAGTTAGAAGGCACAAACTAGACCCGAAGTTGTTCACATTTTATCTTGACCCACAAACCCACCACTAACAAATTGTACCTTAGTAAGTGGAAGAGGTTTGCTATCTGGGCTCAACTCAAGGGCTTAGACCCTATCACTGCTCCTGTCCCAGAGGTCTTGAAATTCTTAACATCCCTGTTTAATCAGGGATCTTCTGTCTCAACTATTAAAGTCCAACTAGCGGCTATCTCTAAATTCCACGAATCCATGGATCCTCCTTTGATGAGCTGCAGACTATGCAAAACTTTCATTAAAGGTGCGAGCCTATTAAGACCACCAGTTTTCATCCTGCACCTCCGTGGGATCTTGATTTGGTGCTTCGCATTAACATCTCCCCTTCGAACCGGCTGCTACATGCGAGTTAAAATATCTGTCTTGGAAAACTGCCTTCTTAGTTGCAATTACTTCTGCAAGAAGAGTTTCAGAGCTTCAAGCCCTGTCTATTAAGCCACCGTACTTGATTTTCCACAAGGATAGAGTATCACTTAGGCCTAATCCATCCTTTGTCCCAAAGATCTGTTCTAGTTTCTGCCTACAACAATCTCTAGAGCTACCAGTTTTCTTCCCAAAATTCTCCAATGAAGCAGAATACACTCTTCATAAATTGGATGTTCACAGGCAATTACGCTTCTATTTAGACAGGACTCAGCAACTTCGTAAGTCAGACCAGTTGTTTGTGTCCTTCTCAGATAATAAACGGGCCAAACCATCACAAAAGCTACTATCTCAAAATGGATCAGAGATTGCATAACTCAGGCTTATTCTTCTTCGAATAAGCAACTTACAACATCTATCAAAGCTCATTCTACCAGAGCTATGGCTACTTCTATAGCTTTTCATTCCAAGCTCGCTATATCGGAAATCTGTGCTGCGGCTACTTGGTCCAATCCGCACACTTTCATTTCCCACTACAAATTGGATGTGGCATCTAAAGGACGAGCATCGTTTGGTTCCATGGTACTCAGGAGTGTTTTCCAGTGAGCCACCCAGGATTCAGGTGCTAGGGACGCTGTCCCATCAGTCAGAATGTAGGCGAGATAGGATCACATAACATCTTTTAGTTATGTACTCACCATAACTTCAGATGTTTGGGATCCATCTCGCCTACATTCCTAATACCCACCCTCCTTCCCCCTGCCTTGGAGATCAGAAGAGATTGAACGGTTTTGAGTTCTACTGTTTTATCTTGTTTCATCTGACGATGTTATATAAGCAGGGTATGCATGTGTGCATGTATGCGGACAAACTAGATCTGGGGGACTGGTAGTGGTGCATCCTGGGATATAATAAGCTCAGCCAATAAGAGACTTCGCTCTTGGGCATAAGCGTGCCGAGTCGGGGCCGAGGGATCGGCTCCGAACCCATCAGTCAGAATGTAGGCGAGATGGATCCCAAACATCTGAAGTTATGGTGAGTACATAACTAAAAGTTCTCTCTACATTTGTAAACCAAGCCTGTGGATGATATTAATATTTACAAATGACACAGAATTATTTACAGCCTTCACATATCGCCCCCCCCCCAAGCATTCCTGGTGTACCAGACCATTTTCTGTTGGGCTTCTGTTCGGTTCTCCTGAGCAAAGTCCATGAGTTCCCTGAGCCTTGTCCTCAGGTTTAGGACATATGCCACAATAGACTCCTTGTGAGATTCACACTCACCTTCCCACTCATCACAAATTAAGTCTAGAGGCCCTCTTACCCTATGCCCATACAGCAACTCAAAGGGCGAAAAACCTGTGGATTCCTGGGGAACCTCTCTGTAAGCAAACAGCAGATGGGGCAAATATTTGTCCCACTCCCTTTTAAACTGGTCTGCAAATGCCCGTAGCATGGACTTGAGTGTAGAGTTTAACCTCTCAACAAGACTATTAGTCTGGAGATGGTAGGGGGTGGTCTTAGTGCTTCACCCCACAGTACTTCCACAGACAATCCAGCAAGTCCGACATGAAATTGGCACCTGTGTCAGTCAGTATTTCTTTTGGGAAACCTACCCTGCTGAAAATCTTTAACAACGCATTTGCCACCTTTTCTGCCTCAATGGAGGACATAGCTACTGCCTCAAGGTAACTTGTAGCATAATCTACTACCATTAGGATATACCTTTTCCCTGTGGAACTTGGAGTACTCAAAGGCCCCACAATATCCATAGCTACCCTCTGAAATGGCTCCTCAATCACAGGCAAAGGCCTTGCCTACCTTTTGGCACTGCTCACAGGTCCTGTTACTTCTCTGGAAATTCCCGGACAATAGAAGTTCTGCATAATATGTCTCATTGTACATTTTATGCCCATATGACCTGCAAAGGGAATATCATGGGCTATGGCTAGAAGTGCCAGATGGTAGGTTCTAGGCACTACCAACTGCTGTATTCTCTCACCTTCTAGCCCTCCCTCAAGGGTCCACTGTCTGTACAGTAACCCTTTGTCCCAGTATATAGATTCCCCCTTCCCTTGAGAATCAGGTGCCTCACTAGCTACCTGCCTCAGGCCTTGCAATGTAGGATATTAGAGCTGAGCCTGTCTCAACTCTCCCTTTGTAACTCTTCCCAGCTTCCCTTCCACAGGAAATCTGGCATCCTCTGACAGTGGTGCCTCACTATCAGCCTGGGTACTACTACTCACCTCTGCCCTTGCAGTCACTCTGTCCAAGGGACCATCAGTACCCAGAAGCAGCTGTGGCTCACCTCCAATCTCACTGCTACAGAGTAGCTCCCTCCCTGAAGTAACCAACTCATCAGTCGTGGCTGCAAGTATGTGGTCTGACTTTGTCTCCCCTAGACTACCGGATCCACATACTTGTCTCCAAGCCTGGCTGCGTGTAACTGCACTAACACATGGTACTTCCTCATCAAAATCATTCCCTATTAGGACATCTGCAGGATGGTAGTTTGGTACCCCTGTTGTCTCAAGACAACCTACTATTGGCATTTTGTCATTCCTACTTACTGGCTCCCTCACCTTTTGTTCCGACCTTGCCTCCATGGACATCTGTATGCCACATGGCCCCACTGGTTGCATTCAAAACATTTAACCCTAGGTGCTGGACATGTACCTGGACTAGTGGCTTCCCATGCTACTGGTATATTCGGTTAGGGCTGTCTGGGCTGCCCACCATGGGTTCCTTTAGACCCATGATCAGCACTGGGTGTCCCTTTCCTGTGCAGTGATGCCCTGCTTGCCAGGGATAGGTCTCCCTTCTTCCCCAACTCATCTGAAGTAGCACATTGCCTATCAGCTAATCAGATCCTCATGTCCTCAGGCAAAGTGCTAAGGACTTGTTCCCTCACCAAAAGGTCTGCCAGCCCTTCAGAAGTGGTGGCCTGACATCCACTTATCCACCTATGAAAATAAGGGCTTAGTTCAGAAACATATTCACACACACTTTCATTTGCTTTGCATCTATGCTCATGAAACTTTTTCCTGTAAGCCTTAGGTGTTAGCTTAAAAAATTCTAGCAAACCATTCTTAACGGCAGTATAATCAAAAAATTCACAATCAGATAATTTAGATAACACAGTTACAGCTTTACCATGGAGTAAGGGGGTCAGGAACTGTACCCAGAGCCTTTGGTCAACATCATACTGTTTACATACCCTCTCAAACATCTGAATGAAGCTATCAAAATTATCCCCCTCTGTAAACTGCAGAAGAAATTTACTGACCTTTTGTGCTTCTGGGGTCCGGGTACTCCCTTCCCCATTACCTTAATGACTCAGGCGAAGAGTCAGCATCTCCTTTTCGTGCTGCCTCTGCCTCTGCTTCTCAGCTTCCATGCATAACAGTTTCTCATTCTACTCAGCCTGAAGATGTCTCAGTCTCCCTGCTGCTTCTGTTTCCAAGGGCCTGGCCTCCAACTCAAGTCTCTTTAGCTCCAGATGGATTTTTAAGTCCTCTGCAGAAAGGTTGAGCTGTCCATTCTCTGAGTGTTGTACATCTCCACGGCCGGTCTGATCATCCTCCTGGTTGCTGTTCTCTGATGCAGCTGTGACCAAAGCTGCAATGATGTCTGCTTTAGTCAGGTTTCCATGCACCAGTCCTTTAGCCTGGCACATCTCAGCCAACTGGCTCCTTGTTAGTTTTCTGTACTCCTTAGCTGACATGCTTGCCTGTTCTCCCTGACTAACTAAGCTAACAAAATAAATAAAATGATTGTGATTTGAACTCTGAATATTCACTGCATGGCTGATTCAGAGTACAAAAACACCTTCAGTGATCACTGTACGCAAGCTGCAGGAATTCACTATCCACACCACTGCAAGCCAATTAGTATGTGATGTGGCTAACACACAACTATCAAAAATATTTGAGGTGGATATCCCACCACTGCCAAACAATTAATATATGACGCCCGTGCACTGGCCCAGTAATCAAGGAGCCTCAATCTGCACTACTAGCACCAGTGAGGGGCATGCACATTGGGAAGGATAACCAGTACACACACAGTAAAGTACAATTTCCCTTAAGAGCGCACAGAGATCACAGTCTGGGACTGGCTTCTCCCCTTCTCTCCAGATCTCCAGTAAGACTCCCCACTGGCACACCTGTAGGGTACAGATCTCACCCTAGTGGTCAAACTAAAATCTCCAGCACCCTCTCTGTCCAACCAGTGCTTCGTGTCCCTGCCCAAGTAGCTGACACATACCCACTTTGAGGATATGAGTTATATGCAAATGCACAGAAACTCCTGGGGAAGGCTGGCATAGGTTCTCCAGCTATGCCTCCTTCTGTCCAGACTATAAGGTAGAAAGCACTGCCACCAACCACTAATATCAGCTACTATAAGGCCCTTCCCAAAGGGTGACCAATTTCACTGTGCAGTATTACTGTTATCCAAATAGTAAGTGTGACCCAGGGCTAAAGCTATTGGAGTGGCTTGGACAGTATCACCAAATATATGCAGTGTTCTCTAAGAGCTTAAGTTATCTTTACACAAAACAGCCACAGTTGAAAGGTTTAAAAATATTTAATAATAAATAATAAAACACAAGACAATACTTATTACTTCAACACAATTACATTACAGAGTTCGGAAAAATCACTAGAAAATGCTTTAAAATAATACTGTAGAATAGTCTGACATAAATATAGAAAACAGCTAGACTACTCTAGCTATTTCTATCGATCTCTAAGAGAATTCACTGTTCTAAATAAATATCTTACTTACAGAGCAGGCAAGTGCTGGTGAGTTGATGTTCTTCAGACAAAATCCAAAATGCTGTCCTTTCTTTATGTCCTTAAATTGATAACACAGTACTGCTGAGTCATTTCGGATTTCATAATTGGTAACACATCTGATTTAGTTACCCAGGCTCACAGAACTTAAAATTTACTTTTCTTTTTGTAATCTGCACCTGCAGGAATCCACTGCAATAAAAGACATTTTACATGTAAAATCTAGTAATTAACTCTTGTCCTAAGAGAATAGAAAGAATTCCTTAGTCTAGACATTCTGTCTCCGAGCTTGAGATCAAACAGTCCTAAAATGCTTGGCTTATCATCTTTCTTCCAGCAAAGTACACTCTGGTTAAATTTTTGAAGCTCATTACAACATATAGTTTAATCATAACCTATAGTTCTCTATACATTTGTAAACCAAGCCTGTGGATTATATTAATATTTAGAAATGACAGAATTATTTACAAGATTTTATCTATTTGTGTTGGCGGCCTTCACAGGACTAATAATAAAAAATTAATTTTCGTTAACTATCAAAACCTAATTGATACAATATCCAAATTAACAGACAATTGGAATAAATTATTATTCACATTTGAAGATAGACTTACCGTGATCAAAATGATAATCTTACTAAAAATCTTATTCTTTAGTCAGTCATTAATTCTTCCACTTCTAAAAAAGTTTAAAAAAAACTGTATTTTACTAAAGTTCTTGTGGTGTCAAAAAGCAAGAATCTCCTTAGACTGGCACATCAAAAGTTGGGAAGAGGGAGGTACTGGTTTCTCCAATATTTTGTTGTATTCTAAATCAGTAATTATTAAAGTAATACTCCAATAGTTTGACTCCTCTTATGCTTCCTGTTGGAAATCAATACATGAAAATATGCTAATAGATAATAACAAATCTACAGTAGAAACTTGTACAAATTTGGACATCAGTACCTTCTTTGAGTTTTAAAAGACGATATATATTAAATGAAAAACATTAGTTTACTCTCTTTTAAAAGCTTATATAATAGGGTGTAAAGGGGACTAAAAGTACTTTCTGCTTAAATTGTGCCACCATACTATCAAAAAAAAAAATTCCCACAGCTTTTTACGTCCTTAAAATATACCGTCAAATTTAGTTTCCTTTTTTAAAAGTTTTAACTCAATCAAGCACTAACATAAAATTTTTTGTGGGTACAAATTTAAAACCTTTTTCGAACAACAAAAAAATGATAAATAGTAATTTCATCATGACCCTAGTTAAATATTTTAAAACATTGTGGGTAAGTAGTATTCCATTACATTCAGAATTAATTAATACAATTTCCACTTCCCCTGTCCCTTCCTGTAATACTGTGCGGGATAAGTGTGTTTGTTTTTACCATGCATATGACTCGCTTGTCAGGACCTTGTGTCCCTCAGTTAGTATGTCTGACTCGCTAACCATTTGGACCTCGGTGGGGGGGGGGGATCCTCCACTTTCTGTGAATTTTTAAAAAAATCTTTTCATGATTATCTCTATTATTACCATTATCATCAGTAATAGCTGCCCCTCATTCTCATCAAATACAGGGCCACTGTTTTCTCCTGCATATTCCTGTTGTTTCCTATAATAAACCTTAACATGATATGCTTGATGGTTTTGATATTTATTGATATCCCTTTCCAATTCTTTACGTTTCTTATTGAAAACTTCAGTACTTCTTTTGTCTGTTTTCTTACAAACATCTCAAAACATTCCACTGTAACTTTCAAATAATAAATCATTTTAATAGATGTATCAAGTTTCTCAATTTCCGTAATTACTTTACTAATATTGTATTTATTTGATTTATTTGGGAGCTTGTATACCTGGAGCCCCTGAAGTCACCATTCCTTTTTTTCAAGTACTCAGCCAAATATGCCTTGTCTAATTGTAAGTTTCTAAGCTCACTAAGTTTGTTCCCAAAGTTAAAATACTCCTTTTAAGAGTGGTTTGCCAATGATGTGGTTGGTTGTCATCAGTACAGGGATTAGAAAAAGAGAATGTCCTGCCCAACTGCTCAGTTAAACACTGTCCTGGAGTATGTTGATGAGATGACACCCTGTTAGCAAAACCATTGCCTTCACAATTCCTTCGCCAGAAACTGTTCTGTTGGCTAAATTATAAATACTTGTATAATCATTTAATTTTTTATATCTTTTTAAGACACACTTTCCAGTTATAATATACTTTTATCACAAATTCTCGACAGTGAGTAAGCTTTAATATATTTTTGGCTTTTTGATGCTTTATAATGTTTTATAAATGCTTTAGTCACACTTTCAATGGTTTTATTTTTAGAACATTTTAGAATATTAATGGCTTAGGATTTTGGCTTATATTTATTGTTTTTAAATATAGTGGTTCTGAAAAAAAAAACAGTTAATTGATTAACCGTGGATTTAGATTGCTATAAAAAGGAAGTGATGTAAGTTGGTTCATTTCTGATGAAGTCCCATGTATACTACAGACAAAAGTGCTTAATTATTTTTATGATTATTTTCTTGTCTCTTTCTTTGTCTGTTTTCATTTGAATAAAATTCCTGTGTTTAAGATTGTGGGCTGCAGTGGTACCTCTGTACAGAATGCATCTCAGTGTTTTTAACATTTAAATTAAACCCACACTTCAATAAAACAAGAGTAAAGTATAATAAAACAATTTACATATAGAAACATCAAGTGAAAAAAAAATGGGAAATGCATAGCAGTTGTTTTTTTTTCAAGTCTCTCAAAAGTCCTTGACTTTTCCATGACTTAAATGAAAATGGTAGCCAATAGCTCCCGCATCCCCCAAAAATTCAGAAGCAGTTTATCTCTTTCCCCTCATGGAAAGAAGTACAAGATTCACATTTTGTCTAACGTATAAATTTTAAAACTCCAAGAACAAATTCTGTAAATTAGAACAGTGCTGCAGTAAAAGAAGAGTAAAAAATTAAGACATTGGGCTAAGTACAAGTATACCAATTTCAAAACAAAAATAAGAAAAAAATATTCGTACAGGAGTCTTTTGTGGTAGTTGTGTCTAGAAAGAGAGTAGTCCTTTTCACTTCATAGAAAGACAGGCAAGGTTTCCCTTTTGCCCTAGCCTAAAACTTTTAAAATTCTTAAGAAAATAATATTTAAGTCTAGATAACACAGCACTAGAAGAAAACAGAAAAAGAAGAAAATAATGCAAGCATGCACACTACAAACCAAAAAAATTATCATAAGTTGACACACAGCAAAGTTCAGGTTAAGAAAAACAGATTTTACTCTTATCTTTTCTTGATGGTCAGGAAGAGAATGGTTTCACATACTGTCGTCCTTTGCAGTATAAAAATTCCTTTGGTCACAGCCAAGGATATCACCCCCCTCCCCATTTTAGATGATACCTTACTGCACCTCAGGGCCTGGCTTCTAATATAGATCTTTTCCAAGTGGACCTTCTGTTTGGGGTGGCAGAGGTTACTGAACCCACTAGACATCCTTCCACTCCTCCAAGTGGAAGCAGTATTCACTCTAGATTCTTGAGTAACTTGTATTGCCCAGTTGATCGTTTGTAGGTGATTACATGTGTTATCTGTGGCTTAATGGTTACAATCTCTGTCTCACAGTACCAGAGTCTGAGCTTTACTGCCGACCACTTCAGTCACTACCTTTGTTGAATCTTCATGCTCGTCATGTGTCTGTTTCCATGTGCTCTACTTTCCTCCCACCTCCAAAAAAGCTACTGTAAACTGCCCAAATATGTCACAGAGCATGGCTGGAAACAGTTTGAGAAACCTGTCTAGGTAATCGGCTAACAGATAACTAAGTAAAATAGTTTACACATTTGCATGCTATAGGCCTAAGTTATTTCACTCTCATGGAGCACAGTAGGATTGTAGCCCCTCAGTGGCTGTTCAAGCAGTTCTATCTTTGTATTAAAAAAAAAAAATCTGTGCAGGACTTGAATTTCATAGCTGTTAAATTTGCCCAGCCGACATTTGAGCCTGCTGGACAAACAGCATTAAAAAATGTTTTTTGGACTGTGCTGTTTTTATGTTGCCATCACTTCTGCTCACAAAGTCTTGGAGCTTCAGGCCATCATATGCAGGGAACCATGTTTGGCCTTTAACAAGGATTAGTCATTCTTCAGGATGAACCCACGTTTCTGCTCATAAGTGGTTTCTGAGTTGTTCCTTGCAGCAGTCCATTTATTTCTGTTTTCTTTCCCAGGGGCAGAAACCATGGAAGAGAGAGAAAAACAAAAGAGCCCTTCACATACTGAATGTGCAGTGTGAGATCAGGCTCCATTTAAAGTGTATACGTGAGTTCAGGATGACCAAAAATCTTTTCAACTGCACTTCAAGAAAGAAGATGATCTCATTTGCCAAGTAAACCCTTTCTAAGTAGATTGTCAGTTGCCTCATCTTTTGCCAACAGACCACTAACTACCAACTGGAAAATGACGTCAGACAGCTAACTGCTCATTGGAAAATGCTAAGATCAAAGCCCACTCCACTGGAAGAGATGCTGCTTGCCCTCCTAAAATCCTTCCATTAAAGAGAGTTGTGCCAGTTCACCAAGCATTACTACCTCAGCCACAACTTCAGAAGTCAGACTTCATTTGATAGTAGTGTACCTCAGGAGTTAGCCTTCTGAACTTGGTCTTTAAGCTGTCCTTATCTCCTTCTGCACTGATAGCTACTGAGTTTAACCTAACCATAGGAACCATCAAGGGATATTCAGTATTAGATTTTGTAGATACTTCTTACTATATCATTAAACGTGCTGGAGTACGTCCTTCTAAGGTCATAGATTAATGATTATTATTTAGGATTTAACATAATCAGAGAGTCAACAGTCATTGGAATTAAATACAGCAGATGTATTTTTACCATGTCAGTTGCTCTATGAAAGGACTCACCTTGATGGATCTTATCATTGTCCTCAATGTGAGCATCCCCATCTTCCAATTCTTTCTGTAAGAGTTCCTTGTAAAGTGGTCAAGTTTACAGTTGTATATACACTTGTATATTAACTGTCAAGCTTGAGACTTGCAGGAAGGGTGCTTGCCAGTGTTTGCAAATAATCTGGCAGGCTTAGTGGTTAAACACACTTGTGCCATCAGGGGGAGGCATTGAGGGATGTGCAGGCATCTAACACACACACACACACACACAAAAAACTTAGAGCAGGATCCTTTAAGAAAATTACCATACAGGTTCATAGGTTAGTACTAGACTACCTGCCTTTTCAGGTCATTTTTTTAAGCCTAGCCAGTTACCCCATGCGAGAATCAAACTCTGTACCTTGTGTCTGTAAGATAAACACCTTAACCATTAGGCCAACCTCCCATCCCCATATGATGAGCAATGGAAATATTTAACCCATCCATAGGACTCATTAAGGAGGACTCTGTTATTTTTATATTCAGGTTTGTTTGTATGCACTAGACATATTCAGGTTTGCTGTTTTTAATACCTATATTGAATTATCACTTGGATGCAGGCAAGCATACATTTATGTAAAAGTAATCAAACCATACTAACAAGTTCACATTTACAATCATACATTGCATATATTGTTTTATATCATATAATCAAAGCAATGTTACATAAATTGTTGGGTTTCTGGCTCATCTTAAACCTCTTTCCTCCTGCAAAACATTTTTTACATATGCTGTTCTCACTATTTCCATTTTTTCTCTATAAATTTACTCCTACCCTTTTCTAAAAGATCTCACTACCTGTTCTTTTATCTGTTAAAATGTCCACTACTTCAAATATAATTGGTTTAGATTTTGATTTCCATTTTCTAGTAATTTTCTTTTTTGTCAGCCTCCAGAATTAAACTTAACAAGGCCTTACAGTATCTATGCAATTCAGATCCTGTATCCCAACTCAAAAATCGTTTCCTTTATTAACACTCATTTGCTCACCCAATATTCCTGACAGAGTACTCTGTGGAAAGTTTTTAAAGTCTGCCAACTCATTATACTCTGAGAAAGTATGCTCCATGTACCTCTTTTTTTCCCTTTACCCTGCCAACATTTGCCGTGTACCAGATACTTTGGAGGCTGCTTGGGGTATAAAAGTATCTCTGCAAACACTTCCAGGCAAAAATCGCAAAATGTCTAGATTTTATTTGGGAGCCATACATACGTCCTCCCATTGCTTCTTTGTGAATTGCACATCATCTCTTTCTCTCTTCCCAATCTTTTCTGACCTCTTTTGATTGATTTCTATAGTTATTGTGGAATATTTTATATAGCCTACTAATTACCTTTTAACAGCTGTTTCTGTTCTGGATTCAATTAGAAACTTAACCAGTGTTGGTATTTCATTTATGATTCCCCTATCCATTTACTCTCTGTCTATACTCTGATGTCAATCCCTAATAGGGAAGGCACTCACTAGAATGCAATCCAATTGTCTTTTTGGCCTCTTTTCATTCTGTTACTTTTTCCTGTCTAATTATTTGCTCCTAATACCTTGGTTCCTTTCCCAGCTTCCTCCAGTAAATTCCATCCTCCTCTTGTCTATTTTCTGCACTCCTAATTGCAGTCATCACTGTCAGCATAATGTCCTTTCTCCATTCTCATGTTGGCTTAGTTCTTAGTATACCTTCTTCTACTTTATGAATATAATGTAATGTATAACTGTTGTTATTCTCATTATGGATCTGCATCCCAAATCCCATTCTTTCCTTATTTCTTGAATCCCCCCTCCCCACTTCATCATCATCATCATCATCATCATCATCTCTTTCCACTTTGAATTGTAGCTTTATTGCTTGTGTTATGTACAAGAGCTTTTACTGTGTAGTTCTAAAATATGTCTTCAAATCAGGTAATCCTAAACCTCCATGTTCTTTTTGAAGGATCAACTTATTCCACTTTTCTCTTGCTTTCTTCCCCTCCCAAAGAATATCCTCATTACTATCCACAACATCTCCTCTGGTAGATAAAAAATTGCCTGACCTGTGTATAAAATTAAAGGGACTAAAACATTTTACTACTTGTATCTTGCTATTCATATTCATAGGCAAGAGCTTCCAGTTTCTCATTTTTTATTATCTTTTGTTTAGACTTTTCCAACATATCCTTACCTACCATAACAGAATCCTTTTTAATCCATACTCCTAAATACTTCATTTTATCATGTCCTTATAAATATGGGTATTGCTGAACCAATTCATGTGTGGGTACATAGTTTATAGTTATAGCCTTTGTTTTGTCTTAATTAATTTTATATCCCAAAAAAAAAAACAGAACTGTCTCAGAATGTTCCACAGTACTGAGATGATATGTTCCGTTTCCATCAGTTACAAAATATCATTTGCAAATAAATCCAACTTTTCTTAAATACCATACCAACTATATCCTTGAATTTCCGAGTCCCTTATTTTATTTGCTAATAATTTTAAATATAATGGAAATAAAGGGAAAAGAGGACACCCTTGTTTCCTCTGTTTGAATGCAACTTGTTAGAGAGGAATCCTCCCACTTTAATTTTTGCCTCCCATCCCTTATATATCCCTTTAATTGACCTTATTATAGTGGCAGGTAACTTAATCTGTTGAATGTTTTCTGTGCATCAAGACCCATCAATAACAGCAGTATTTCTTTTACATTCTGCTTCCCTGTGGCTCATCATTGTTCTGTTAATGTTGATAAATATTTTCCTCCCCCTCTCCAAAACCACATTGGTCCATATCTGTCAATTTTGTCATCACCTTTGCCATTCTGTTAGCCAAAATAGGGCTATATGAAGCTGGTTCAGATGGGTCTTTATTGTCTTTAGGTATTACAGCCACCACAGCTTTTTTCCAGGATTTTGGTGCCTCATCTCCTTTTAAAATACTGTTCAGCAAAATCTTCCAGATCTTTATCACTTTCTTCCCTCCTGGCTTCCAAATTTCCACTGGAATACCATCTAATCCTGGAGACATTCCTGCAGATTGATTATATATCACCATTTTTATCTCATGTCCTCCTATCTTAAGGGTTGGTTGTTGAGCCTCACAGGTTTGCTTCTAATTTTTTTTGTCACAAAGACATGTTCCATTTATTAGTTGTGATGAAATGATAACTTTATAATCTGCATTTGAATAATTTGTTCAGCATACTTTACAATTACCCAACAAGAGCACAGTATTTCATCATGGTTTGGAATGAAGGTGCCACAGTGTATACTATACAGTTTAGCCTTGGTGTTCTTTTGTATTAGTTTGAAAAGTGGACACTGCATGGTTTCTTGAATAGTTCAGCAGTAAGTGTAAGCATTACTTTGGAGAAATTCAGTAAGTTGCAGTATTGTTATTTAGAACTAACCACTGTAATTTCATATAATTGGTGTTGTGTGTTCACAGCTGGTATGTATCAGATGTGTTTTTCTTTTCTATTTCTTTTCATAGGGTGAACTACCCAGTGGTCATGCAAAATTCCATGTCCTCTTCCTGCTGTTTGTGGCACTAATGTTTTTCATCAGCCTGTCATTCCTGTTTGGCTATCACTGTTGGCTTGTTGGTAAAAACAGGTCTACTCTTGGTAAGGATGTCCTGTTTTTTTGTTTAGTGTTAGGCTTAACAGACTCAGAGCTGCAGACTGTTAAGTGTGAAAGCAGCCTTATTCAGTAAAAATGGAAAGTTAATTATATATTAATCATCATTTTTTTCTAAGGTGGTACCTCATTTTTTTGCCTTCCAGTTTTCTTCCAGTACCATATGAATCTTTTGAAAGCATTTCTTATTTTCAGTGTTCATATAATGGTTTGTTATGGTGTAAAATAGGTTCATAGGTAGGTACTAGGCTATCAGCCCTAGGGTATATATAAGCCTAGCCAAAAAGGTACCCTGGCTTTCGCCACCCAAGAAAATTATTTTCCTGTGCCCCTGTCAAGCAGAGCCACAGAAGTGATCCCTGGGGTTAATTTCCTATTTCCCATCCAGTCATCAAGTTTTTTCTTGAAGAGTGCTAATGAGCATCTTTGTTTGATATAGATAGGTAATTTGTTCCAGAGTATGGGAAGTCTCTGGGATAGGAATCTATCCCTCCAGCATGTTCTTTTTATTGTGGTGACAAGGTTTAGGTCCCTAGAGCGTACAGCTCGGAGGGATTGGGATCTCTAAGTGGAGCATGTCGAACAGCTCTGGCTTTAACATAGCTTAGTATGTTAGGCAGAGATCACTCGAGTAGATGATATGCGACTGAGTAAAGCTGGAGTTTTTTGAGACGGTCTGCATAGGGCATCTGTTTGAGTCTGGTAATCCTCTTTGTGAGGTATTTCTGTGGCCTTTCCAGTTGTTGTAGATGTCTTGTGAGGTACATACCACAAGGACCTTTGCACTCTATAATGGGTCTAATAAGTGATGAGTAGAGGGGAACAGTTACCTCTTTTTTTCCTGGATGAGAAACCTTTTGTGATGAGGTGTGCCACGTAGAAGGATTTCCTGACTACTGTGGTGATGTGATTATCAAAGGAGAGACTACTGTCTACCTGTGTTCCCAAGGTCTCTTATCACACTTGCAGTGTTAAGTAGACTACCACCTATGTGGTAGTTCACGGGTACAGAGTTTTTACCAAACGGGATGACAATGCACTTTTTGGCATTGAGCTTGAGGCCATGACTTTGACACCAGGCATCTTTCTCAGTAAGGCCCTTTTGTATGATGTCCACGTAGTTAGGAGTATCGATTATGGCTCTTAGTTTGCAGTCATTAGCGAACTTCATTAGCCAAAGACTTTCTGTGTTAGTCTGTACTTCATAGAAGTAGATACCAAACAGGAAAGGACCCAGGACTGAACCCTGTGGTACTCCATTTGTCACTGGTCTGAAGTCGAATTTGGAGTCTGCTACTTTCACAGTGTGGGTTCTGTCAGTGAGCCAGTTGGCAACCCATCTTGTGATATACGGATTTATACCTAGTTTAGTGAGTTTATGTATGATTCCAGAGTGGGGGATGGTGTCGAAAGCCTTTGCGAGATCTCGATAGGCAGTGTGAACCACCTTACCCTCGTCTGCGGCTTTGGTGACTGCTTTAAAGAAGTCTGTCAGGTTTAGGAGACATGATCTGCCTTTTACAAACCTGAACTGGGTGGGGTCCAGAGTTTGGAGATCACAAATATCTTTGTTTTTAAGTTCCATGATGATACGTTCCATGGCCTTGCAGACCAGGTTCGTCAGGCTAATGGGGCGGTAGTTCCCAGGGTCTGTGGTGGATCCCCCTTTATGGAGTGGGATAACCGTCTGTGCGCCATTCAGTGGGTACAAAGCCTGAGGTGATGCTATGATTGAACATCGTACGTAGGTGGGGTGCCAGTCCTCTCTGAAGTTCATGTAGAGCGCAGCCTGGGATGTTGTCAGGTCCCATGGATGCTGTGTTCTTGGCTTTGGAGAGCGTGTTTTTTACCTGTGTAGCCATAATTACAGGAACTTTGCATTCTTCCGTTATAGAGATGGGCCCTTTAGGGGGTGAGAGGGGGTAAAGTTAGCAATGAACCTATCTGCCAGTATGTTGGCAATATCAGTTGGTTCTGTATATTTATTGCCGTTCTAGCAGATCTGAGTGTTGCCATTGAGATTCTTGACATAGCTGTAGAATGCTTTGTGTTTGTCTTTAGAAACAGTGGCGATTTTGTTTTCGTAACTAGGTTTGGAAGATTTTATGAAGGATCTCAGCTTCTTACTGAGGCTGACCAGGGAGTTCCTCCAATCATGGGATTTTACTCTTTTTTGCAGCAGTTTCTTTCTTCTGTTGTAGAGCTTGTTTATCGCAGGGGGACCACCAGATTTGCTTCCTTATTTTGAAGGATAGCGTCTTGGTTCTTTAGGGATAGCACTATCCTTACATGAGTGCATGGATATAGTGCATGGATAGCATCTTGGTTCTGTTAGGGGTAGCACTATCCATGCACTCGTGTAAGTGCTTATAAAGTGCATTTGCGTAGGATTCAACAGTCGTACCTCTATTGTCTGTCTGCATGGTTGTTGTGAAGTTTGCCATTTCTGTCTTAAGAAGAGTCAAGTTGGCTTTGGAGAAATTCTTTACCGTGGTTTCCCTAATGGGGGGTGGTGGCGGGATGTGGATGCCTGGGGTGATTAGCTTGTGGTCGGATCTGACCAACGAGGAATTGACCTCTGGTGTTAAGCTCCGGTCGCCCATGTTGGTAATGACCAGGTCTAGGATATTGCTGCCCCTGGTGGTCGTGTGGATAAGTTGATCCAAGGAGCTGGAATTTATGAATTCCAGAAAACGTTGAGCAAAAGAGTTGGTACATGAGTAGTTTTCCCACTTAATGGTGGGGTAGTTGAAATCGCCCATTATTAGGATGTTAGGTTGTACTCTAATATTTTCCAGTGCATCAAGAAATGAGGAGTGGGAATCCTGGGGCATGGTGGAGGATCTACAGCAAGCTACAATTTGGATTGTGGTCTTGCCCAGAGTTAGTTGCACTTGGATAATGTCGGATGCATTATGCTGAGCAACTAGCCTGGAGCTGTGGATATCCTTAATGAATATGGACACGCCTCTGCCTTTAGTATTTCGGTCCAGGTTAGGTGGCCAAAAGGTGTGGTATGAATTATAGCCTGGTAATGTAGGGGTACTCTCAGGAGCCTTGAACCAGGTCTCTGTCACTGCACAGATGTCGATGTTCTCCATTTTAAGGAGTGCCTCAAAATGAGTGCATTTTGAGGTTTAGACTTCTAGCATTGAGTAGCATTACCCTCAGATTTTGCTTGCTTGTACCTGTTATGGTGGTGAATTTGTCATTTGAACCTTGCCTAAAAAAGGCACTAATAGGGGTGGCAAGAGCCTTAGCCAGTATCCGGAATCAATAAAATGTATGAAGAGTTGCAGAAAGTACATCTGTTTCAGAAGATAGTAGTACCATTGGTTGGCAGATGTCAATCATTTGTTAAACAGGAAGCATATTTATGAATTTCTGGGGTATATTAGGGGCCACTTCACCAGATTATGGAAGTAATAGCACCGTCTTTTGTTTCAGAAAAGTGACCTTTGACATCACCTCCCTACTGCCTCTAATTTTTACACATTTTTACCAGACCTTTGGCTTAATGTCCTTTTCATTATCCATCCTTCTCTCCATTTTTTTCTCCATTCCCACAAATAAGTGTACTGTATATGACTGACTCCCCCAAATATTTATACATTGCAATTGTCTTTTTTGTCTTGAATTAGAGCACCCATTGAACAATTTCCACCCCCGCCTAAAGTTCAGTTTAATCATTACATGTCAATTTACTGAACTTTCTCCAAGTTTCCACCTTGAAAAAAAGATACTGGGCTTGGTGCTGAAATATCAGCCCTTACTATAGGCTTTTATTGTAGCTTATTTGTCATGTGTATAAACTCTACTATATTTATTTCTACACATACTTGATTAAACGGTGTTGTAGTTGTTTTATCCTTAAACTGAATGCACAGTATTGTTTATCCATCATTTTGCTTACTGTAACCAGGTTGTGTCTGAAAAATGCCCTTAGTGGTCAGTCTTCTTACCAATTCAAAATAAACCAAATAAAATATTTATCTTTCTGTCATTAAGCAAATTTATTGTAGTATAAAGTAAAGCATTATAGTAGCCATCCTCTGGCTACTAACAAAAACATGTAAGATGTACTTGCTCCAATATGATCTGGACAAGTTCTCTAAAAACTCTGTGCCAGATGACTGTGTGTTCTCAGTGGTTTAATGATGACAGAGAAGACCATAGTTCTTTAATTTGGATGCCAAAATTGGAGCAATATATTATCTAGGAAAAAGAGTCTATTATTTCAGTTATGTCCCTGAGTGCCTTCACTTACCTTGCTGATATACCGGCGTTGTAGTGCTTGCTACCGTAGCAATCTGTGTTATATCTGTGGAACTCTTGCATCCCAAGATTTATCTACAATCGACATCTGGGTATCTCTACAAAACTGGCGCTTATTCAATTAAGATATCATACAATGCCACTGAATTAGCATGCAGAGCAGCTGAAACAAGAGTGTACATCAGACAGTACACTCGGAGGCAGCTGTTTGGTTATAGGAAATATCTGAAAGTAACACTGTGGATGAGGTCCATCATTTTCAGTAAAAAGTTACAGATAAATCAACATGAAGACAACAACATGCAAATGTCACTTTTTTCTCATCACAAAGTGCTTTTCTTTCATTTTAGTCTAGCCTTATCCCCACAGTGCTACATATACAGAGTGCATGATTTAAATATCTCTCCTCCTACGTTCTGTCTATACTTGATTCTGGAGTCTCTGCACACTATTTTTAAATGCCTTTTTATTTCTTTTTTTAGAGTTTACCACAGTGTCAGATACATCCGTTTAGAAATGCAGCCAGATATAACATCATGTAATCTATTCTTGGAAAATTAATTTCTGCAGAGCAGCATTTCAACCAGCTCAAAGGCACCAAGTTCTCTCTCTCAAAACATACATGAAACAAGCTGTGATGAGGTATAAAGGAATAATGCTCTAACTATGGAACAGGCATCTCTGGTTTGATTAATGTCTCGGGTATCTGAGGCTCACAGGTGCCTCTCATGTTTGATCTCTGGTAAGGTATGGGTATGTGCACTGGGAGGCATGCCCTAAATGGAAATTGGTGGGGGACATTAGCTGAGTTACCACAGATGCAGGACAACATGCTGCACGTCCCTATTACATGTCTGACCATTGTGTTGGAGGGGTAACAGGAGGTTAGGGCTCAAGGGAAATCCCCCAACACCGTTATAGCTCTGCAGTGGGCCAACCTGATTTTCTCACCAGTCCTGAGAGTAAGTTCAATGGAGTCAATGAGAACCTGGTGTAGACCTAGTGGGCAAGGAAAGGCACCAGTAGCAGCCTGTGGTCAGCTGTGAGGCTACACTGCAGAACAAAGAAAAAGCAAAAATGAGTCAAAAGGGGTACAAAAGAGCAGTCAGAAAATGGACTTTTGTCCACAGCAATTTATGGTTATTTTAATTACTGTGCAATTACGAGTTTCTAGAATGAGAATTGTAATATTTATGTTGCATCTTTAATTACTTATTTAGGGGTGTGTGCCATATAACAAAAAGGAATTATTTCTTGAGAGGTCAACAGCATGGGAACTTGATGTACAAATATGAAATTTTTGTCTATGCTTATGTGTCATTTGGACCTCTACACTGTGAGTTGTTATTCACTGATGACTGGATAGTGCAGAGACAAACCAAAAAGTAACTTGTGTGTGTGAATAAAATGGTGAATAAGCAGGGGATCAGTACCCACAAGTAAGCCATTTAGAGATCTTGTAAAACCAGATTGACAGTTGGGTGATACAAAGGTGTCACTTTGTCTACTGGTGTTAGTGTTGGGGAACTAATCCCCTTGAACTGAGTTACAGCAAACTCACAGTTGGTCATATAAAGGAGTGGAGTACGTGGGCATAACCTCCAGCATGGGAATGTAGAAGGAGCTGGCACCCACAAAAAAATATATTTTTTCTGGAATGACATCTAATTCTGCATCTTACACTGTTGATTATCTAGTGGACAGAAGACTCACCAAGTTTCTACAAAACCAGGTAATTTGACCACTATTTCTAACTGAAACAAGAGAACATAATGAATGATCAGCATGTAATTTGGTAAAATGCAGGTCAGCATATCTTCTTTACAACAGCACATCATCTGTTGAATTAACTGCACCAGCTTCCTACAACCTCACGGTAGGCTGTATTTATTTGGCTGTATGTTGGAGCATCTTCCAACTCATAATTTATTAGAAGAAATGAAGTTTGAAAACAGTTTTATTGATTTGTATTTCAGTGCGCCATGTTTAAGACATCTGTATTAACTTGTTTAAAAGTTTGCAGCTAACAATTACCAAAGAAAGTCACTAAAATTATATGATTTTACTGTTTTATATCAGCAGAGGCCGGAGAGACAGAAAGGAAGACAAAAACAGTGTCACACTGTAGGATCTCAAAGTACATTATAGTTTCATAGTTTAGTACTAGGCTATCTGCCCTGGGGCATTTGTAAGCCTAGCCATAGTGATGTGGCTTTTGCCACCCCATGAAATGGTACAAAAATGTACAGAAGAAGACTCCCTTCTTGATGAACAGAATCAGAGCAGTGTAGTTGTGCCCTATTGTTTTATAGTAGAATAAATTTAAAAATCTTAGTAACATGGGGCAGTGATATTGTATAGAAAATTAAGATAAAGATAGTTAAAAACATTTGTTTTTCAGTTTCTGCCCACTGCCATAATTTAAGAAATATTACCTTAACTGTGTAAAATATCAACATAGGAAAGAATGTCTCAGTTCCTATGTGTATTGTTATTCCTTCACTAGGCATCCGTGGTTTATTTTCCATTGAATCGTTGGCAGTAAGTAACAGAAATAATAGTTATTGCTTCTGACCCTCTGTTTTGATGCCATGTATCATCCTTCAGAGGCATTCCAAAGAGAAGCTTGAACACCAGGGGTATGTCTTCAAGACAGTCCTGACTCAAACACTGCTGTACTCCCATTCAGCCCTAAAGGAAACATTTAACCCTTTTCTCTCTCTCTCTCTCTCTATAACACGTGGAATGAAAGAACATAAATCAGTCTGATGCGTATTGGGAACGGGTTCTGCCAAGCTTCTTCATGAAGGTAGCATTAAGGTTTAGCTGTTATGATCAGGACCCCAAATTAGGCTTAAGTAGTGAAATCACTGGGTGTAGACAGGTGGGAACATGATCTTCTAGCAGATGCTGACGTCAGGATTAGAGCTGCCTAAATAAGAATTGCTGGACTGCATGCTCATCATTCTTATGATACAAGGGATTTAGTTTGTCTTTGTGAAGGCCTAGTTGGGATGATTGCAGAGGTGGGGATGTTACAGAATGAAACAGGGCTAATTCAGGACTGGCTGCAAGTACATGAAGCTTGACTGTAAGAGCTTCCTGCCACTGTCAGAATATTTCAAGAGAAATTGCAGTAGTTTCGATTGACAGTAGATGATGGGAAGAACCACTTCTAGCATGACAGTTTTAGGACTGCTTGAAAGGATGAAGACAAATAATTTGGATGGAGTTCTTGGAGGCCCATCTTAGCTTCTTTTAGAACCAGGATGCTAACACTGAGTATATATGCAGCTCAGCGGGTAGAGCAAGTGGTCCAAGACTCATAATTCCCGAGGTGTGAGTTTTACAAGATGTGCATAATAGTAGTTAAGTGCATAGATCATTGGACTTGAAATGGGTAATGATTGGTGGACACAATTTTAAGTATTTGGAAGAGCATTATAGGCATAGGAAAACAAGTGCCAGTAAAGTAGAAGTTGAGGCAGGAAGAAATTGCAGTAAATCTGTGTGTAAAGATATCAGTAATATGGAGAGGCAGGAGAAGTGTTGGCCCTTAATTATTATGGTTAGGCAGAAATGTTTTATATGCTGAAGTAGGGGGAAGGAGTGTGGGAAAACTCAGAACATCCGATATGGAACTGAAAGTTGTGCAAAGCTATGACAATGGAGTTAATCAATTGAGTGAGATTCTTCATAGATAATAGTAATCTATGGTTCTAAAAGTCTGTTACAATTTCATGTAAGGATATTTGGTGTTAGATGTACTGTTATGCAAATGCATTATCTGTTTTAATTATACCGGGGTTGGTATAATGGTTAAGGTGTTTACCTCATAGACAGAAGGTACAGAGTTTGCTTCTCATCTTTGGAAGGGAAACTGGCTTGGCTTAGAATGGCCCACAGAGGTAGCCAGTGTAGTACTTACCTAAGAAAGTGTGAAGCTATGTGAACCAACTCTGTCTCTAACCAGTAAATGTCCTTCTGTTCATATGTTGCAGTATTCATAACATGAGGGAGTCCACCGACGACTGACTCGTATCTCCGGCCAGTGTACAAAAGTCTAGTGCTAATGTAAGGTACGTGCAATGTTGCACAGAGAACAAATCGTACATAGGCTATAAAATGACATCCGGTATAAAGCGGACTTCAGCACATGCCAGACCTAAGAACTTTTCTGACGCCTGTCAGATCGTCTGCCCCGGACATTGCTCTTCAGACAAGTTGCAGATGTTCATATAGGTGCCCTGTTGGAGTTTTTTCCTTCTTATGTTTTGGCTACTGTGTTGTTTTGAGGTTACATATCAGCTAGGAAGGGCAAGTGTCAGTGTGGAAGGCAGATTCCACATAAGGACTCTCACGACCTTTGTTTTGCTTAGGCCCTGATCACAACTATACTACTTGCTCTGTTTACAAGGCCTTTGTTCCGAAGACCGTGTGTAGCTGTTTAGCGTCTCTAAATTTATACCCGGAAAATCAGCTCCTTAAATGTCTCGTGCTCGATATGGAAGGTACATTGGGCCCTTCAAGTGAGCCACAAACTAAGAATGCCAAGAAATGTAGGCCTGATTTACCCGCTGCTCCCTCTGATCTGGACATCTTTCCCAAGGCTGATGTTGGTCCGGAGACTGTTCCAGAGTTGATAGGCACTCCTTTGACGGGCACCAGTGTGGAGGCCATGAAGGACCCTACCAGCACTTATTTGGCTGAAACATAGGTGTCCATATTGGACATGGGGGGAACCTCGGCTTATTGTAACTGAAATCCAGCATGGCATTCCACAGATCATTGTGCGAGATGATGTCCCTATCAATATTGTGGAATGTAGGCCAACGCTGGGCCCATCCACCTTCCACTGTATGGATGTCCCTAAAAAGAAGAAAATTAAAACTAAAGTGTCTCCTGCCCCTCAGGAACAACCAGCAAATTGGCAGGCCTTTTCCCATGGCCTGCTGAATGCCTTTATGGCCCTGAGACAATGCTCAGCTCTCTCTCTCTCCCTTCTCCCTCCATTCCTCCCTCTATACCACAAAAGAGGATTTCTGAAGAGTTTTCTTCAGATGAAGAGGATTCTTCTGGGGATGAATCTTTGGCATATTCAGCCCACATTTCTTCTCCTTTGGGTTATGCTTTTCCAGAAGAAGAATCTAATGGCACTGATTCCCTTTGAGAGGATATTTCTTTTGGGGAAACTATTCTTAAAGTGAGAGTTTTTCAAATGGGATTGTTCTCAGGTGTCAGACATCCTTAAAAGGTACTATGACCTGCTGCAGATGGACACCCCTTCCCCGCCTAACATACCTCCTGTTCTGCCAGTCTTCCTGGATGCCTTTCCTGCAGCTTCAAAGTGCCCTTATTCACAACCTCTTGCCCCCAAAAAGCCAGATAGATTTTACAAAGTACCAGAGGAGTCCAAATTTCTGTTCAGATGTCCCTTTGCAGACCCTGCAACCATTTCATTATCTGTGGACAAGGCCTCCAAAATGTTACCTTCCACTTCCCTGCTCCCCTCAGATAAGGAGAATAAAGTTATGGAGAGAATAGGAAAGAAGGTTTATACATCAGCTACTCTGGATTTCAGGGCCATTAATTACCAGATCCATATGGCCAGATATTTCTAGGTCCTCCTCTCGGATGCTGGAAAACTACTTTCTGAGCTCCCTGACTCTCCCTCTAAGGCCAAGCTCTCCTCCATCCTTAACTCCTCTCCTCAGGTTACAAGGCATTCCATAAAGTATACCTGTGGTGCCTTGGAGGCAGCAGCTAGCACGGCTGCATCTGGGTCAGTCTCAGGAGATATTCCTGGCTCAGACTGCAGCCTTTGCCTGATGACATTAAGGCAAAAATTGTGGATGCTCCCTGGACAACAAGGCATTATTTGCTACCTCTGCTCCAGAACTCTAAATCCCTACAGGAGAAGGGCAAGGAACTGTAAGATCTGAAACATATCTTTGTTTCGTCAGTGCCTAGGTTTCAGAGGAACTACCCTAGCAAGACCACTTTTGTAAGGAAGTCTTCCTGGCCGTAGTCTTCGGAAGGTAAGAGAGATGCTAGGAAACAATATTCCTCTAAATCTACCTACTCATCTCCTACACAGAAACAGCCCTTTCAGGCTAAGACAGGTACTGTGACTACCCACCTCCTGGACCACAAACACCTCCTTCTTTTCGCCTCTGTTGCTCTCTGCTTGGAAACAGACAACTCAGGACACTTGGTTCCTATCCGTCATCCTGCAAGGATACTTTATGGTGTAGAAGACTCCCCCTCCTTTCAGGGGTATTTCACAACCTCCAAGCTAGCAACTGGAACTCTTTCCCCAGGTCATTTCCACTCTTCTCTCTCAAGGCACCATTCAGGAGATGTCGCCTTCCCAAATAGGAAAGGGGTTGTACTCCAAGATGTTCCTGGTACCCAGGAAGGATGGTCCTTGGAGACCCATTCTAGACCTATCCCATCTAAATACTTTCCTGAAGGTTCCCACCTTTCGAATGTTAACCTTACCCACTCTTCTTCCTTAGGTCTTTATGGTGTCACTAGACATCATTCCCATTCATCATCGGTTCAGGAAGTTTCTTCGCTTTGCTGTTGCTTCCTCACATTTTCAATTCTGTGCCTTGCCCTTTGGATTGTCTATGGCCCCGAGGGTCTTCATAAAATATGTGTCTCCTGTCATAGTCTTCTGCAGACTACAAGGCATACAGATTTTTCAATACCTAGATGACCTTCTTCTCCAGGCTCAGACTTCAGACACCTTTCATGAGAACCTCTCCTTCATGTTGTCAGCTTGAGGGTCTAGGTTTCAGGATCAGTTACCAGACGTCTACTCTGGTTCCTTCCCAATACCACATTTTTCTTGGCTGCATGATCCAATCAAACAGGATGCTGGCTTCCTTAGCTCCAGCAAAGGTCCTGTCCCTCATCTCCTACTTCCAGGCCCTCTTGCTTCTACAATCCCTGACTGCCAGGGAGTTTCTTCACCTCTTAGGGTTCATGGCAGCCACTGTCTCCATGCTTCCATTAGCCAAGTTAGACATGAGGAAATTCCAGTGGTTCCTGAGAACAGTATGGATACAACACTCCTATACTCTGGAATTTGTTATTCCCCTTCTACCCTGCCTGAAAAAGGGGTTACATTGGTTTATCCAACAGGTTTTAAGGAATCCAGGCTTACCCTTGCAACCATCTCTTCCCACTCAAGAGCTGTACATGGATGCTTCAGACCTGGGGGGGAGCAACCCTA
>NC_056749.1:197358743-197451426 GCF_019279795.1 Protopterus annectens | reverse complement strand
ACATTTATGGTAGGTACAAAACTGTACTTTTCCCTCTTAAACATGGGGGCTACTGAACCGGTACCAGAAGAGGAAAAGGGACAAGGTTTCTATTCCAGGCTTTTCCTGGCACCCAGAAAGGACAAATCATGGCATCCAATTCTGGACCTGTTTACTCTAAACACCTTTCTGGACATTCCAAAATTCAAGATGCTGACTCCTCACCAGTTACTTCCAATGCCAGGCAAAGATGCATGGTTGGCAACTCTAGATTTAAAAGAAGCTTACCTGCATGTCCCAATCAGGGAATCTTGTAGAAGATACGCTTCAAAGCAGGCTACTTGCATTTTCAGTTCTCTGCACTGCCCTTTGGCTTGTCTACTGCACCCAGGGTATTCACAAAGTGCCTGGCTCCAGTAATTGCATTTTGCAAGCAAAGAAATATTCAAATATATCAATACCTGGACGATTGTCTAATTCAGGCAGAAAACCAGGCCATACTTTTAAATCATCTGGCGTTTATAAAAAGGCTTCTAACTTGTCTAGGGTACACCATAAACAAAAAGAAATCACAATTGGTACCCTCTCAACAGATTACATTCCTGGGTGCGAACTTGAATACAACTACCCAGATGGCTTTCCTCACGCTAGAAAAGCAAATTCGTTTGGTAACTTACTTCAAACAAGTGGCCACAAAAACCTTGCTATCTGCAAGACAAATACTGCAAGCCTTGGGGTTCATGGCCTCCTGCGTTCTTCTAATTCCATATGCAAGAATGCATATGAGGAAACATCAGTGGTACTTAAAAAGTCTATGGAGTCAACATTGCCACAGCCTGGAAACAATGATTCCTATCACACCTTGCCTATGCCTGGAGTTCCTATGGTGGGCAGAGGCCTGCCACCAAAACAAGGGACTGCCATTCACGCTACCCCCTGCCCCCCAAACCCTAACTACAGATGCATCAGACTATGCATGGGGGGATCACCTGGCAGGGAAGTGCGTTCAGGGCAAATGGAACCCAAATCAAATGCACCTACATATCAATCAAAAATAAATGTTAGCTGTACAGAATGCTTTGACAGCCTTCAAAGACTACATTCTTCCAGGACAACTAATGGTAAAGACGGACTACACTATGGTTATGTGGTACATAAACAAGCAGGGGGATACACATTCCTACCCCATCTGCAGACTATCCATGGCATTGTGGATCACTGCCTTGAGCTACCAAGTGCACCTACAAGCTCAATTCCTGCCAGGAAAATTAAATACACTGGCAGACGGACTAAGCAGAAATCTCATGGACCCACACAAGTGGAGACTGGAACCACAGATTTTCAACATGTTGACAAGCAAATTGGGGAGCCCAGACATAGATCTATTTGCCTCCCCCCGGAACTACCAATTAGACAAATTCTGCACAAGGATTCCCCACAAAAAAGCCTGGAAAGTGGATGCTCTGTCCTTCAGCTGGAAAAACCTGTCAGTCTACGCCTTTCCCCCTCTGCCTCTACTCTGCAAAGTTCTGTTAAAAGTCAAACAGGACAAGCCAAGAATGATTTTGATTGCTCCAGAGTGGCCACGCCAACACTGGTACCCGCTCCTGTGCAGTGTGTCACAAATATCTCCATGGCACCTGCCTCTGACACCTTCCTTACTGTCTCAGCAGGAGAACCAGATTCTGCATCCTCAGCTCCCAACATTGAACCTTGCAGCTCGGCTAATCACTTAAATTCACCCTTAGCATCCCTCAACAAACCTGTGATGGATGTCATCTTGGAGGCGAGAAGACCTAGTACTAGGAAATCTTATGCTGACAAATGGAAAAGATTCTGTGCTTGAAATCACTCTCAAGGAATGAGCACAACAGTGCCCAATTTACCTCAGATTTTACAATACTTAACTGAGATGCTTCACAAAGGCCTGTCTTTTTCCTCCATTAAAATCCACGCCTCAGCCATTTCAGCTCATTATAACACAGAACCTCTCCTCTTCTCTCATCCTGTGCTCAAGCAGTACCTCAGAGTGGCCAAAAACTTCAGACCACCCAGGAGAGCTCCAACCCCTGCCAGGAACCTTAAGTTTGTATTGGAGAAACTCACTCTACCTCCTTTCGAGCCAGATGCTACTGCAGACTTAAAATTTCTTTCTTGGAAAACAGCCTTCCTATTAGCAATCACTTCAGCTAGAAGGATATCTGAGTTACATGTCCTTATGGCAGTGGAGCCTTTCATCATCTTTCATGCAGACAGGGTGTCACTCAGGACCAGTTCATCCTTCAAGCCCAAGGTGGTATCCAGTGTGGCTCTTAATCAGTCCATACATTTGCCAACTTTCTTTCCCAAGCCACAGAACAAAGGGGAACGGATTCTGCATTTATTGGATGCGCACAGACAACTTAGATTCTACTTGGACATGACTAAAACTCAAAGAAAATCTGAAGAACTGCTGGTAGCATTTGCTGCAGGGGCAGAGGGAAAAGCTATTTCAAAACAAACCATTTGTAAATGGATAAGCCATTGCATTCATTTCTCCTATAAGCACCATAGAAAACCTATCCCCCAGGGGATCAGATCTCATTCCACCAGGGCTGCATCTACTTCTGCAGTCTTTCTCAGAGGTGTTCCTACCAGGGATGTTCTAGAAGTTGCTACCTGGAGTTCAGTTCATACTTTCACCAAGCATTATCATTTACCAGTTTTCTCTAAATCAAGAGATGGCTTTGCCACTGCTGTCTTGCAGGGCCTTATAGCTGGTCCTAATGCTGTATAAATCCATCCTCCCAACCATAGCTTTGGGAATCTACCCAAATGTAATGACTGCAACAGTGAAACACGAAGAACATAGTAAAGTTCTGTACACTTACCATAAATGTAGATGTTAGAATCTATTCACTGTTGCAGTCCTGGTTACCCTCCCTCCAGCCCCCTGTTTTTCTTTTGACTACACCTCTACTTTCTGTTACTATGCTTAAAAGCCTTTTTGGTGTATTTGCTTTTGGTTAGAGGTATATGTTTGTGTTTTAAATTTTATTTTGCTCCCCATTCGGGGGGCACCTGACATCTGGGGCAAGAAAAACTGAGGTAATGACATCGGCTGCATGTTTTATACCCCTTATGACCTGACGTCATGGAAGAAGGGACAGCAACTGACGCAGGACCCAAGACTTTGTTAATCAGGCCGACTGAGGGCAACCTGCCAGCAGATTACCCAAATGTAATGACTGCAATAGTGAATACACTTGAACATCAACATTTATGGTAAGTGTACACAACTGTACTTTTCCCACCCTCCATCCCCCTTTTTTTCCTTCTCCTTTTGTTACCTTTCTTCCTTGTTGTTCTCCTTTCCTTACAAGGGACATATTGGTCTTTATTTTCCACTGGTGGGGTTCTTCCACCAGAACCTGGCCTCCTACTTTGGGGGCTCCTGACAGGTTAGGGCAAGAAAAACTGATGTAATGGTGTCAGCTGCCTTACTTTATACCACTGATGACCTGACGTCAGTCCTCAGGTGACAACAACCGATGCAGAAATACTAAGTCTCTGGTATTCGGGCCAGCTGAGGGCTACCCTGGCAGGGATAACCCAAATGTGATGACTGCAACAGTGAATAAACTCAAACATCTACATTTATGGTAAGTGTACACAACTGTACTTTCTGATGTCTGGGACATGCCTACAACCGCTTTACACCTGACATCATTTTATGGCCAATGTAGGATTTGTTCTCTGTGCAACATCGCACATAACTTACAGTAGCACTAGACTTTTGTATACTGGCCAGACGTACAAGTCAGCCGGCAGCGGACTCCCTCATGTTATGAATACTGCAACATATAGAAGAGAAGGACATCTATCGTTATGGTAAGATTTTGCACAACTATCCTTTTTTGTAAATATTAATTTTATGTCAAACATTTCTGTATTTATTGCTATAAACTTATGTAAAGATAGTGTTTCTGTGGAGCTTTTCTCCCTGGGCCTCCACTGAAAATGGGCTTTCCCACCCAGTCAGACATTCCCAGTCAACAAAACAAGTGTATAATAAAGTACAGTAGATTCCCTCTTATCTGGCCTCTCTTTAACCAGCCTCCTCTTCAACCAGCCATCAAATTTCTGCCGTAGCCCTAATAAAAGACAACAGAGAAGAACAACACTTCCACATCCTCTGGGCTAAATAATGACAGATATTTGAAATTTAGACTTCATATTCATTAGAAAGATGCATACTAACACAAATCCTGTTATTCTAGCTGATTTATAACCTGTAAAAGCTATTTTGTATGCCTTTTCTGATTAACCAGCCATTTGTTTATCCAGTCTAAGGTCCGGTCCCAGTGAGACCAGATAAGAGGTAGTCTTCTACTGTAAGTCATTATGTGAAGTATGTTAGTGAGGAGGAAAGATTCTCTGCACTGTGGATTGTATAGGTCAAGACCAACAATATGAAGGCAAGGTGATGTAAGAGATGCAATCTGAAGGAAGTTATGCTGGTGGGGCCACTTCCCTTCTATAGGGCAATCAGTGAACACCAAATTGTGGCTTGACCTGGACTTACAATGTCTTATTACATTTGGCACTATGGTGCAGAGGTTTAATATGCACTGTTTGACCAACAAGTTGCAGCAGTCCTGGATTTGATTCCCATGGTTTACTTTTGCCCACTGTAGTACTCTTAAGAAAGTTATTTACCCAGTCACTACTTTCATGTTGCCCCTGTAATGGAACTGTATGTCCAATGGGCTTACCCAGTTAACCAATTAATTGTGATTATTATTAGATGACTTTGATGAAGGAATGTTAGAATTGGATAATAGGAGGTAGCTACAAAAAAAAAAGGCAGTTGCTGGAGCATGGATCATCTCAGTCCAGGGAACTGTGAAGGATGTGAAGGCTAGAGGGGTCCAGGTGAGGGTTAACCACAGAAATGGTAGAGCAGAGAAGGATTCCAGTAAATACTGGGTAAGAATGGATGGATGTCAGACTGATTATCTTAATCTTTCATATGTGTGTGTTGTTTTGTGTTTTGATCCTATTAGTATGTGATAACATGTGGTTCATTGGACCACAAGAATAAGAAACATTATCAGAAATAACAGAAAATCAGATGGAAGAAAAAAAAGCATACATCAATGCAGACTTAGCGTAATACAGAGTTCAAAGTAAAAACAACATTTTGATAAAAGATATGTTGCACTGTACGAAGATAGAAGTCAAAGCAGAGTACTAATAAAAGCTTGTGTTTTTAACTGTTTGAAGGAGAGATGAAAAGGTTAAAGCTGTAAAACACACAAGAACAACAGTAATGGATGCTCACACATGGGTCATACGTCTTCAGTTAAATGCCTGTATACAGAGCGGACTAGTCTTTATCCTTGTATAGGACATCTTTTGTGGTTTTGTAGCAGTTCACCAGAACTGTATGGGAAGGCAAATGCCGGTAATGCTGGCATGGGGGAAGTGGTAACATTAATATTTGATTTAGGACAGTATTTGCATTATTTACATTGTCTGGAATGGGGCATAAGTGTACTGGGAGAAGAATCAGGTGAGTTAACTATATATGCAAATATTCCATGTCATAATCTGTTCATAATGTTTGTATAGGCTTTATAGTATTTTCTGCTGTTTGTTCTGTAATACAGTAAGAGTTAAAATGTCTGGGAGTACATAATGTGTGTGTGTGTGTGTGTGTGTGTGTGTGTGTGTGTGTGTGTGTGTGTGTGTGTGTGTGTGTGTGTGTGTGTGTGTGTGTGTGTGTGACAGAAAACTGTGTGCAAACACTGTACATATATTTTGCACACTTTTGTAAGTATTGTCCATTTGACCTTGCCAGCTTTGAGGAAAGTGGAAAGGGGGTCAAAAGGGGAAGCCATTCCTGTTCTAGGTAAAGCTAGGAGTTGTTTGGCATGTAGGCTATGGCCTTCCTCCCCTGCTGAATAGAGGATAGGATGAGGAGGCAGAAGGAACGGGGGGAGGTAGAGACTAGGGTTAGAAGGAGGAGCAGAAGGGTGGCTCAGAGGAGAAATTATGTGGTTTCTGAATATGGGAATGTGACATGGACTTGACATGTGATGGGAAGAATGTGGAGAAGAGAAGTCATGTGAATGGCATTGGCATAAAAGCAGAAAGGGGATGGCAGAACCACTGATATCTAGGAAGGTCCTGAGGAGTGACCGCCATCCTTAAGTGAATCTGCAAAAGTGGCAAAGAAAACAGCTTGTGAACTAGAGGGAGAACTATTGGCACTCATTCCAATGGCACCTAGTGGATCTGCTAGACCTATATTTGAAAGATTAAATGCAGTCTTGGAAGGTAAAGGAGTTGCATAGGGAATGTAAGGAAGCTGACTGGAGTAAAGGAGCTATGGCACATTAGGACTGTGATGTGGAATGTAGAACAGTTAAATAATACTATTAAAACAGAAGGAATGTTAGACTGTGCTGGTTGGGGAAAATATGAAGATGCTGTAAGATACAAACCTGCAGCTGAGAAAGGAAGGGATGCTAAGGAAAAGAGAAAATTAAATGATATGGGGAGACAGTATTAAGGGGTAGAAAAACACGGTGGTGATGACTCAACATAAAGTTTTGATTTAAAGTACTGCAGTGAGCAAAGCAGGTAGGTGCTTGCTAGTGGTTTGAAGAGTAGGAGACATGCAAGTTGTGTTAAGAGAAATTTGTCTGCCTACTCAATAAGGGGAAAGGGTGTTCTTTGAATTCTTTTGATAACTGGGTAAGGATTAAAAGGACAGGAGATATAATTATCATCAGGAATTATGGTACAACTTTGAACCAGTTTAGTACAAATGTAGATTGCAAGAATTTCCTTAAGGAATGCCAGCGGGAAGTTAAAGAGAACATTGTGGTAGGAGGGAGCTGACTAATTGGAAGAAAGAGTATGATTTTTAAGGGGTGAATAATAGAAAATCTAGCAGGTAAGAAATGGATAATGATAAATTGGGGTATTGGGAGCTAGGCTACTGTGCAGTGTGATGACCATACAGAGGTAAATGTCAGATATTTGTATATGGATTGTGAACAGAAGGAGGCATGGGAGAATATACACAAGTGGAACTCCTGGAAGTGGAGAAATGATGCAGATATGGACACGTTGGGCATAGTAGAATAAAAATAAGGGAGAATGTGTGGCAGTGGCAACTGTGGGGAATGGTGAGATGGGCTGAAGGCAACCTGGAGGAGGAGAATAATTAAGAAGGCAGACAAAATGAGGAAAGCCATGTCAGGAAGGATCCATCAATGGGCACAACATCTAAATAGGTATAGAAGAGGAAATGTGGCAGTGTGAAGCAAGGGTGTGGGGTAGGATGAGAGCTGTCTGCTGAATTGAAGAAGATATCCTTGATCAAGCAGAAATAAAAATGGGGAAAAGGAAGGGGACATGGTGTGCCACAGGGGAGATAAATGCCAAGAAGCTGAAAGAGCAAGAGAGAGATCGGGGATAGACAGCATCACTTAGGAAGGAGGTGGGTGGTAAAGGGTATGGCTGGTATATACAGGAAAGTTTATGAAGAGCTGCATATAAAGGAATAGCAGCATGGAACCATTTCACTGGTTCAGCTTTGTAGATCTTAATAAAACCTTCATCCTACTCAACACAAATGCCAAAAAGTCTCTCTGCATATTGCAGGATTTCATATAGGAATAAAAGACTGGTATTCTAATTAGTAACTTAGCAAATTATCCACTATCAAAGTCATCTTATCCCACTTAGTTTCTGCACATACACGACAGTGAGATCCATAAGGATCAGTGTTAGCTCAGTTTTTCACACTGTTCTTCAACTCCCTTCCCACAGACTTTCCAGACATCAAAGTAGTTATTTATTTTGTAAAACAACATGACCAATGGAATAACACAGTACCTGAAGATAAAAACTTGTTTTATTACCAAACAAATAAAATCGGTAAGACCATCAGACCATATACATAGAGAGAAGAGCAACCTTTACTTATAGGCAATCCAATTACTAAGCAACCAGTCACGTGCTAAGGGTCACAGTTAAAGGAGAAAGACATAATAAAACCACAGCTTGTGTAAAAAATTATACATATCTGCAGAAACTGCATACAGAAAAACTGCATACAAAGAGAAATTCAACGTGCAGGAAAACATCAATGTCATAAAACAAACACATAGAGACAAAAATATAAAAACAAAAATAAGCAACAAATATATATAAAAAAGTCTTTTAACTCCTAAGAGTACGTCCATTCAGAATGGGTCTAAGTGGGACTTTCTCGTTAAGCTCACTACCC
The DNA here is from genome assembly GCF_019279795.1 of Protopterus annectens. Classification (NCBI taxonomy): domain Eukaryota; kingdom Metazoa; phylum Chordata; order Ceratodontiformes; family Protopteridae; genus Protopterus; species Protopterus annectens. The sequence continues at coordinate 197,443,163 of NC_056749.1, read as the reverse complement.
TAATCAGCTCTCAGTCTTATCATCCATCTAACCTCCCCGGTTTTGGTTAGATTCCTGATGTCACCACCTCTAATGCTGGAATAAATTCTGTCAGTAACCATGAACCTGAAGGTGTGTCTGTTGTTTGTATTGATCACATGTTTAGCGAGGGCATTGGTGGTAGAGTTCTCTCATTGTTCTCTAATTCTGTCCCTCAAGGTTCTATCGGTTTTCCCAACATAAAATGCTTTGCAGAGCATGCAATAAGCAAGATAGGCTACGTGTGTAGTCATACAGGTAACTCCTATCCTAAAACTAAACCTATGACCAGTGTCAGGGTGCTCAAAGCATCCACTTCTGTCTATGAAACTGCAAAAGATGCAATTACCACAGGCTGTTGTAGTCCCTTCAGTCCCACTCACATCATGCTTGTAACTGTCCGGATAGCACAACAACCTCTTCAAGTTGTTCTTGTAAAGGAATCTAGGTGTCTCATCTACTATTCTTTTGATACTGGGCTCAGTGGTTAACAAGTTCCAGTGTTTCCTAATGATGTTTATAGTAATTCTGGAATCTTTAGTATAGCTAAGTGGAACAGAAATGCTGGCAGGTACAACAGGTGGTGGATGTGCATTGTCCCCATCCTGTTCAGAAAAATATGGTTTCTCTATATTGGCCCTAAGGGGGGGAATAGTGGTTAGTACCACATCAATCTCTCCTTCCTTATAACCTCTATCCCTTAGCGTACCCCTTAGCTGAGAAAGTTCCTGATTGAAACCTTCTTCTTTCCCATTTAATGTAGAGGCTCGAAGCCCCTGTCCCTTCACTATGTTTCTAAACATATGAGGAGGGTGCATACTGCGTCTGTGGAGCAAAGAGTTCCTATAACACGGCTTCCTATAAATTCCTGTGCATAATGACCCATCTGCTTGTCTGTTTATAAGTATATCTAGGAATTCAATCCGTATCGCTGAATATATCAAAGAAAACTTAAAAAAAAAATGGTGGTCAGATTTAGGTCATGATGGAACTCAATCAAGTCCTGAACCCCACCTGTCCAAAAAAACAAATCATCTACAAATTTACCATAAAACGGAATATACTGTTGAAAGACAGAGGTGGGGAAAAGACATTCCTCCTCCCAGAATGCCATAATTATGTTGACGTAGCTGTGGGCACTGGATGTGCCCATCGAGAACTTGAAGAGGTTGTTGTGCTATCCGGACAGTTGCAGGCATGATGCAAGTGGGACTGAAGGGACTATGACACCCTGTTATAATTGCAACTTTTGCAATTTCATAGACAGAAGTGGATGCTTTGAGCACCCGGACACTGGTCATAGGTTCAGTTTTAGGATAAGAGCTACCTGTATGACTATGCATGTCTATCTTGCTTATTGCATGTTCTGCAAAGCATTTCATGTTGAGAACACTGATAGAACCTTGAGGGATAGAATTCGAGAACACTTAACATACGCTGTGCCTCTACCACCAATGCCCTCTCTAAACATGTGATCAGTACTAGCAACAGACACACCTTCAGGTTCATGGTTATTGACAGAATTTATCCCAGCATTAGAGGTGGTGACATCAGGAATCTAACCGAAACCAGGGAGGGTAGATGGATGATAAGACTGAGAGCTGATTAGGGTAGTGGGCTTAATGAGGAAGTCCCACTTAGACCCATTCTGAAGGGACATAGTCTTAGGAGTTAAAAGACTTTTTTATATTTTTTGCTTATTTTTGTTTTTATATTTTTGTCCCTATGTGTTTGTTTTATGACATTGATGTTTTTCAGCATGTAGAATTTCTCTTTGTATGCATTTTTTCTGTATGCAGTTTCTGCAGATATGTATACATTTTTACACAAGCTGTGGTTTTATTATGTCTTTCTCCTTTAACTGTGACCCTTAGCACGTGACTGGTTGCTTAGTAATTGGATTGTCTATAAGTAAAGGTTGCTCTTCTCTCTGTGTATATGGTCTGATGAAGCAAAAGTGAAAGCGCTTACCCATTGTGTTTGTTTGGTAATAAAACAAGTTTTTATCTTCAGCTAGTGTGTTATTCTGTTGGCCGTTTTGTTTTACATTTGGATTTTGCTTTTCCAACGGGATATTTATCCCAGTCTGTGCACATTTCTTTAGGTATTTCTTTTATCTATTCATTTGTCTGTTTGTTTTTGTTGACCATGAAAGTCTGACTTGGTGGGGAAGCCCATTTTCAGCAGAGACCCAGGGAGAAAAACTCCACAGAATCAATCTCTTTACATAAATATATAACAAACACATACAGATATGGTACCCAGTAGGTACGAATATTGTTTTACACACATGGTGATGGTGGTTAAGCAATCTATTATAAAAATATTTATCAAAAGAGAAATAGTTAAATAATAAATTGTAGTATGCTGGAAAAGTAATCCCCATGGAGATTAGTTAATTCATCTGAAAAAGGGGACAGAGGTTTGTGCTGATGATATTTTAATCTACTTATTCTCATCTTCGTGTTGTCCCATCAAAATTCAGCTGAATTCATCCTTAGCAAACTGACTCACTCTGAAACAATGATCTGCTTAATAAAACACTTAAAACCAATTCAGTGGTTTTTGGAAGCAGACCATGGCCTAAACTAATAACTCCATGAATCATCTGCTCTAACTCTCAAAATCCTAAATTACTTTGTTTTGCAATATGGCTAGACCAGTGTCTCTCACCTCCAATCATCACACTTAGCACATTTCCTTTTTCGTTCGGGTAGAATTGCAATGGGAAAACATATACTTTTAGCTCATCTATCTGTGTTAATCCCCTTATACCTTATGCCTCCCCAAAAATTGTAAATTAAGTCATAATCATGGCAGACAGAATATTTAGATATAATTCATTAGCTAACCCCTGTCTACTAAGAGAGTATTCCTGCTCGGTACTACTTGAAATCAGATGGCTTCCAGTGAAAAGAAATGTAAACCTGTTATTTCGATCTTTCTTGTTTAAACTCAGAAAAGGAATCCTACCTCTTTGTAGCAAGCAGATCATCACATGCCCCAGCATATCACAACATTAGATCACAAATCAGTGATGCTGTTGCTCTGTGCAGACCACAAACTAACTTTTTTTCATATGACTTGTAATATTTTGTGCATGTCCAAAGATAGCAGATGAAAAAAAATTGTGGGTAGAACAGCTCTGGGCTTTTTTTTTTAATGTTAGTTTATGGACTCTTGAGTGCTTGTGTTAGATTGATTTGCTAATTTACAAGTTTTATTTTATGGTTTTGGTTTTTGCTGTACATACAAACTGCTAGGAGTCCTCGATATTTCTGTGTATGAATGGCTGGCATTTTTCAGCTCATCACAGTTTGTTACAGTGAAACAAAATCAGTATTTCTTTACTGGATGTTTGTGTGTTGCACTATAAGCTATGCTGCGCTCCAGAAACACTGAATCTGTTCTTTAGTGCTTTTTGTAGTCGTCATTTAGATTGCTTCTTTCAGATAATTACAGATGGAATTTTTGTTTCCTTAATGGATGTTTGTGTGGTTTGCGTACTGTGCTTCAGAAACATCAAAAATGTTCTGCGATGCATTTGTTTTTCAATCATCATTTTGAGACATGCTGTATTCTTTCTTTCTGAATCCAACAAGATGGAACTCCTGTTGTGTGTGGCCTTTTGATTTGCTGTTTGCAGATATTGAATATGATTTATTTTAGAACTGTGCAGTGCAGCATGGATTCCTCTGCAGTAATTCTAACCTCTTAATTTTTTAGTTTTACACCTTTCCTGTCATAGTAATGCCTCTTGTAGCATAATGTTGCTGTTTGTAAATTGGGCTGTATAAATGTTTGAATGTACTGAGTACCTTATTTGATTGTACTACTTTTTGTGTTTGTAAATATGTTTTTAAAAGATTTTAATGTACTACATAACCTAATTAATTTTATTATTCTTTGTACACTGTTACTTGTAAGTGATCTTGCTTATCACCATTTAGTTTAGCAAGTTTAAATGTTTGTATCCTGTTTTATGTCTACTTTGTAAGGTATAAATAACCATGCTTTATATTATGAATCAACATATTACCCAACTGAATGAATTATAAGGAAGTTAATTAAAAGGTCTTAGAAAAAAAGAAAAAATGTTTATATATGGCATACTAGTGATTCATAGTTAAAATATTGTTTTAAATAGCCATTACCATTCCGTGCACAGTGCTGTATAGTTTATATGTAGTTGGTGATGTATGCATTAGTACTAATGGATTAATTTTTGTGCCCTTTAATCATGTACTTTTTCCATCATTAAACAATAATAAAATAATTGTACAATATTTCTAGGTAATAACATATAGATGAGGAAGCTGAAATAAAATACAAGTAAGGCTGTGCACCAGAAAATCAATGATTTTGAACTGTGGTAGTGGAGAAGAATGTTGTGAATTCTTTGGCCTGTAAGATGATGAAATCAGACAATACTTAGGGAAATAAAAACAAAGACTGTTCACTGCATGGCCTAATAGTAATATAAAAACTCAAACACTCTGGCCACATAATATGAGGACAAGATACTAATACTGAGAAAGATTGACTGCAAAGGATGAAGGGGGAGACAGAAGCCAAAACTGATAGAAAATGTTTCTGAAGTAATGAATATGAATTTTCAAGAACTTGAATAAATACTTATTGACTGACAAGCTGAGTGTGCTGAAGTCCTTGAGGGCGTGAAGAGTTGGACTCAGTTAAATGACTAAACAAAGTCATGTACTGTGTTGCATTCTTGTTGTTTATGTAATTTTTCTGTTGCCTCATTAGTTTCATAGGCGGTTACTAGACATGCAACCGAGGAGACCATTGAGGTATTTCCGAGTTGCAAAGCGCTGACTGGTTAAGTGGCTTGCTCAAGGGCACACCATAGGCAAATGCTGGCTGAGGGAATCAAACCTGGTACCACAGGAAGTAGATCATCAACAAGTCATAGCCTTAATCCTGTGCACTAACTGCCATGTCCTGGGTTATAGCTGAAAAGGACCCAATGTAAATAAGTCCACCTAACCATTTAATATAATGTATGGTTACACATGTTTAACTACACAGTTATGCATCCCAGTGGTCGTTAGTTTATTAAGTTCGCCACAGGAGTGGGCTAGAGTTTCTGGGAAAAGCAGCCTTGTCTTCCTGGCTAAGTAATAGATGCCCACTTGTAGTCACGTTATTGATTATATAATTTAAGAAGTGCTAATCACTAATATTTATTGCCACTTTTAAATTATTCATCCACTGCTGACAGGTGAATTTTCATTCCCAAAGTGAGAGGCATTATTTGATCATTTTTAAGCCAATACTATATTAATGTGCCATATGCCTTGATAAGGCCCTTTTTAAGTAAAAGAGACATCTTTTTGAGAACTATATTTTTCAGGAGCTTTCTGTGCTATGGAGAGAGTCAGATATGAGTATATCATTATAAGAAACTTAAATAAATGATTAACTCCAAAACTTAGAAGGCTGATAAACAAGACATCTGGCAGATGTAGTTGACTGTGTAGGTGTGGCTTTTTTACCTTCAGTCAGCATGCTTGAGGCTGCACCTGCTTTCAGGGAAGCTATACATTTTTTAACTTTTCCCTGCAAGACTGCTTACTTCTCATGCCTTTCAGTGAAATGTAATCCCAATGTGGTCACACCCTTACTATCAAAATGTTTTCTTCAAATCCATTGATACAAGTCTCAATTCACCTCCGGGGCTAACTGTCATTAAAGATACACAATAATGAGTGTGTGTATGTCTGATATTGTGTATCATATTAGGTATGCAATTTTATGTTATATTATTTTATTTTGAATTGAACACTACTCCCAGTGAACCTATATTAGTCTCATCTCTGGGTAAACACAACAGATGCATGAAAATGTATACAGAGTAAATTACAAATTGCAAGATTATCATCATTATAATTATATTACTAATTATTAATGATCATTGTAATCATTTAGTACACCTTATTTCAGTCTGAGGCTTATCATGGAGATTTGAGGAAGACTATGAAAGTTTCCGTCTCATTTTTCTGCAAAGCTATGCCTAGCCTTTAACACTTGTGTATACCTGCCTACTATGTAGCATATATTTTTTACACATATTATAATATATACTGTATTACAACATAATAACCTCCCCACTATGTGTATCTTTAAATGGGTTTTGTCTTCTGGAAAGTATAAAAATTTTGTACAGTAAATTGAGAAAATGAAAATAAATTCAGAAAATTTAGTGAATCCATGAATTTTAGACTTTCACTAGCCAAATAAGTTTAATGAAGTAATATAGTTTCCTTTACTTTGCATATACAGTTCCATAGTTTTATTTCACCTTGGCCTCGTGTATTCCATTTATAGTAATTCATTACATTTTTATTTCCAGATTTACTCTCTAGAATGTGATTTTTTTTTTATTATATACTGATTCTGTGTTCTTATTTGAAATGGTTATCTAAGTTGCAATTAATTTTTATTTAGTTTTTTTTTTTATTTGCATTTACAAGCAGTATATGGGTATTAATTCAGCTTGCTGTGCTACAAAGTGGCATGAATCTTGTGCTGGTGCTCATTTGTAGTTTGGATTTCTGATGTTCATCATGTTTCACTGTTGCAGTCATTACACTTAGGTTATCCTGCTGGCAGGCTACCCGCAGTCAGCCTGAATTCCAAAGTCCTGGTCCGGCGTCGGTTGCTGTTGCCTCTTCCCTGACGTCAGTGCGCCAGGGGTATATAAGATGCAGCTGATGCCATTTTCATCAGTCTTTCTTGCCGCGCGGTGCCCGAAGCAAAAGCAGTTTGCAAGTGCCGGTTGGCCAACTCCTGAGATTTTCGAAATTGAATTTCAGAACCAAAGTCTTCAATAAAGCTAAGTACCCCATTGGGGAAACTTTGTCTTGCTCCAGACCGATGTCAGTAAAAGTTAACAATTGTATTTCTTGTGGGAAGCAAATACCTCATAAGGATTTTCATTCTTACTTTATTCCATGCCTAGGCCCAGATCATGATGTCACTAGTTGTTGGTTTTGTGCTAGATTTAACAAACGCACTATTAAACGTCGGTTTGATTTTGTTCGCCATTACTTTGGGCGAAGGTTTAATTATACAATGCCGTCAGAACAACCGATGACCGGAATGCACAAAAAACGCAAAGATAAAGATAAGGAAAGGCATCCGAGGCCCAAAACTGACGACGAAGCCTCTTCTAGGCCAGTCGCCGGTTCGCCGGTTTTCAGTGAGGCGCTTTCGCAGCCCCTGACACCCGCTACCTCAGAACCACAGGCCGCCACTGACTCCCACGTGGAGGTGCCTAGGCCTCTGGATACTCAAGGTGTTGGACCAATGAAGATTAACCCTTCAGATGGGTCCGGAGCCGCTGAGCAGGCATCGGCTTCTGAGGATGTTTTCTGGCCTACTCAACTTAACATTGCAACTGCAGCCAAGACTAAACCTACATTAAAGACAAAAAAGCAAGTACAGCATTCACCTGGACAGGCCTCCATGCCTAAAAAACAGATGCTTAAGATGGCCGAAGACTTGATAACTCTGATCAGGGGTTCCCATCCCCCTCCTGATAAAAGGCCTAGGCAGGATACAGATTATGATTCCTCTGACCAGGTTTCAATATAGTCTGCTTCCTCTTCATACCAGGGATATTCTTTACCCCCCTATGAGGATTCTGATGCTGAAGAATCAATTCCTTCAGCTTCTCCTCCTGAGGATTATTCTTTTGGGGAAACTTTACATACCATGAGGGAGCATTTCCATTGGGAGGGCCAGGATTACTCAGAATCCAAGAAAAGGCTCAGATACTTTCTTGTACTGCCTCAGCACAGGCCCCTTGCTATTCCGCCAGTGTTGGACATTGTGGATGATGTGTTCTCTGAATCTAGTTTAAATCCTGATTCTTTACCCCCAGCTCCAGTCTAGCCAGACAGGTACTACAGAGTCCCTGACTCTTACAAATTTCTTTATAAAAACCCTGTTGCTGACCAGAAGCTATTTCCCAGGGTCCCAAAGGGGTTAAGGCTTCCACGGCTAAGAATCCAGTTCCCTTGGATAGGGACTCTAGAGCATTAGACAGATGGGGAAAGAAAGTTTACACCTCTGCAACTTTAGCAGTGAGGGCTCTAAATAGCCAGTTTCACATGCTTAAATATCAACAACACTTACTGTCTCAATTAAAACAGAAAGTGAGTACAAATGCAGAACAACCTGACTATAAGGAAATGCAGGATTTATTGCATGCAGCTGAACAAGTGGGAAAGCATACTTTGCAATGTGGTTTTGATTCATTAGAAGCTTCTTGTAGAGCAGCAGTTACAGGATCTGTGATTCAAAGGCATGCTCGGTTAAAAGAACAAAGTTTACCAGATCATGTTAAGGCAAAATTATTGGATGCTCCTTTGCAGCAAGATGGTTTATTTGGTATTAAGGCAGAAGAGGTATTAAAGAAAATGGAGGATAAGGCAAAATCTATACAAACAGTGAAGGATTTCTTACAGGTACAGCCACCATGATTTAGCAGAAATTGGCCTACAAAGAATTGGTCCTTTCCAGTGTCAGACAGGCCACAAAGAGGCAGATACAGACGCCCAAGATGCAGATCTCAGCCACAAGGATCTTACAGACCACGACAGTGGGGTGCTTCAAACCCAAAAGGAGGTGAGGACAAGTCACAACCTTACAGGAAACAGTCCCAATGACTTCCCCCTTCCAATGCCAAACTCTACCCTTTTGGCAGCTCCCTTAGGGGGGAAGCTAGCACTTTTTTTCTCAAAACTGGCAAGCAATCACCCGAGACAAATGGGTGCTGAATATTGTGTCTCAGGGTTACAGGTTCCACTTTCACACTTTTCCAAGGCTAAAAGGAATGCCAGACCTGCCACAAAATCAATGGGCAGAGGCACAAAAACAAATTACAGCTCTCATGGACATGAGAGCTATTCAAAAAGTGCCACAGCTGGAAAAAGGACAAGGATTTTACTCAAGACTCTTCCTGGTACCCAGAAAGGACAAAGCCAAGAGACCCATTTTGGACCTTTTCATTCTAAATACTTACCTGGATGTTCCGAAATTCAAAATGCTGACACTACAACAGCTCCTTCCCATGTTGGGCAAGAAAGCTTGGAGTGTTACTTTGGACCTCAAAGAGGTATACCTGCATGTCCCTATCAGGCAGAATTGCAGAAGATACCTCAGATTCATAGCTGGTTCATTGCACTACCAATTCTCTGCACTGCCCTTTGGCTTATCTACTGCACCTAGGGTCTTTACCAAGTGCCTGGCACCAGTAATTACATTTTGCAGACAAAAAGGAATTCAAATATATCCATATCTGGACGACTGCCTGATACAAGCAGAGAGCAAGGACATTCTTCTACAGCATCTGGCGTTCGTAAAAAGATTAAGTTGCCTAGGTTACACAGTAAACAAAAAGAAATCAAAACTAGTGCCCTCACAACAGATAATATTCCTGGATGCCAGCTTAAATACAACGGCCCAGATGGCTTATCTCACGCCAGACAGGCAAAGACAACTGACTCGTTACTTTCAGATGATGGCAACAAAGACCCAACTCCCTGCAAGAAAAATTCTGCAGGCCTTGGGATTCATGGCATCCTGCATACTACTAATTCCATATGCAAGACTGCATATGAGGAAATTACAATGGTACCTAAAAAGTGTTTAGTCTCAACATTCTCACAGCTTGGAGACAGTAATACCAATAATTCCCTGCCTACAACAGGAGTTTTGATGGTGGGCACAGGCATGTCACCTCAACAAGGGTCAGCCTTTCACTCTTCCAACAGCCAGGCAGACTTTAACAACAGACGCCTCGGATTACGCCTGGGGAGCACACATGGCAGGAAAATGTATTCAGGGCAAATGGACCACAGACCAAATGCGTCTTCACATCAATCAAAAAGAGATGTTGGCTGTACAAAATGCCCTTACAGCTTTCAAGGATCTCCTGCATCCAGGACAATTACTATTAAAGACAGACAACACCACTGTAATATGGCACATAAACAAGAGGGCACTAATTCTTACCCCCTATGCAGACAAGCCATGACCTTGTGGAACACAGCTCTAACCTATCAAGTCCATCTGCAAGCACAATTCCTGCCAGGAAAGAAAAACACTCTGGCAGACGACTTAAGCAGAAACATCATGGATCCTCACGAGTGGAAATTAAATCCACAAATCTTCAGCATGATAATGCAAAAATGGGGGTGCCCGGACATAGATCTTTTTACCTCACCACTGAATTACCAACTACAAAAATTCTGCGCAAGGACTTATCACACACAAGCATGGAAAGTGGATGCTCTTTCGTTCAGCTGGAAAAGCCTACATGTTTATGCCTTCCCACCTGTGCCTCTCCTTACAAGGGTACTCCTAAAAGCCAGACACGAAAAAACACAGATGATTCTGATTGCTCCAGACTGACCACGCCAGCATTGGTAGCCAATCTTAAAGAACTTGGCTCAAGGACCACCTTGGATTTTGCCTCAAATTCCACACCTTCTGACTCAGCAAAACAATCAGATTCTGCAGTCAGCTCAAAACCTTAAACCTGGCTGCATTGGCAGATTCATTAGCCAAACAGACTACTTCTCTCTCTAAAGCTGTTATGGATGTCATTTTGGAGGCCTAGCACCAGGAAATCTTATTCAGAAAAGTGGAAGAGATTCTGTGCCTGGAACCAGGCTCAAAACCTTGATCCTCTGGTCCCTAACATTCCTCAGATACTACAATACTTGACTGAGATGCTGGACAAAGGACTATCCTTCTCATCCATTAAGATTCACGCTTCTGCCATCTTGGCTCATTACAGCACAGGTCCTCCTATTTTCTCTCACCCATTGCTAAAACAGTACCTCAGAGGGGCTAAAAACATAAGACCACCCCGGTGAGCACCAACACCAACTTGGGACCTCAATTTCGTTTTGGAAAAGCTCACTTTGCCTGCTTTTGAACCAGCCAATTCAGCAGAGTTAAAATATATATCATGGAAAACAGCTCTGCTTCTGGCAATAACCTCAGCACGAAGAGTCTCAGAACTGCAGGCACTAATGGCAGTGGAGCCTTTCATCATTTTCCACCAAGGCAGGGTTTCTTTAAGAACAAACCCTACCTTTATGCCTAAGGTGGTATCCAGTGTGGCTCTTAACCAAACTATTCACTTGCCAACATTTTATCCAAATCCCCAGAATAAAGGGGAGAGACTTCTACATTCCTTGGACATACACAGGCAATTGCGCTTCTACTTGGACAAAACAAAAGCTTTCAGAAAATCTGAACAATTGTTTGTATCATGTGCTACAGGATCACAGAGAAAGGCTATTTCAAAGCAGACCATTTCAAAGTGGATAGGACACTGTATCCAGTTCTGCTACACACAACATGGGAAACCTGTACCTAGTAATATTATAGCAATAACCCACGCCTGGGTGTGGGTAATGCTAAATTTACCCACGGTTGGCGTGGTTTGGTCGAGGCTAAACCCGAGGGACCAAACAAAGCCAACCGTGGGTAATTTAGCATTACCACACCCAGAAGTGGTTATTGCTATTATACATGACATTATTTAAGAAAAGAAACTATTACTTTTCTTAAATAATGGCATAGTATAATGCCTGTTTACTGCCCTTCCGCAGATGTCTGGCATCCGGCAGTTCTGATGTACCGCGGCCGCGGTACATCAGAGTTGTATAAAGCACGGAGAAAGCAAGATCTTCGTTGCTTTTTGAAATGTCGCTATGTTAAATGAGTTTAACATAGCGAGACAGTTTAAATAAGCAACGGACATCTCCATTGCTTATTTTAAACTGTCTCGCTATGTTAAACTCATTTAACATAGCGAGACTTCTAAAAAAGCAACGGAGATCTTGCTTTCTCCGTTGTTTAAACACTGTCACAGCTATGTTAAATGGGTTTAACATAGCGAGACAGCTTTAAAATAAGCAATGGAGATCCGTTGCTTATTTTAAAGCTGTCTCTATGTTAAACCCATTTAACATAGCGAGACAGTGTTTAAAACGAAGTTATACTAATGGAAAAAAGTCCGGGCGACCGGACCTTTTTCCATTAGTATAACTCGATTTACAACGGGCACGCTGGCCAATCAGCGTGCACGTTTTGGGGGGGGGTCATGGTATAATAGACCACATTTCACCAGGGCAACTGCCACTTCTACTGCCTACCTTAGAGGAGTACCTACCAAAGATGTCTTGGAAGCTGCAACTTGGAGTTCAGTGCACACCTTTACCAAGCATTACCATTTGCCTCTCTATTCTAGATCCAGAGCTGGCTTTGCCACTGCAGTGCTGCAGGGCCTCATAGCCACACCAAATCCTCTATAGAGCCAGCCACCCAAACTCAGCTTTGGGATTCTACCCAAGTGTAATGACTGCAGCAGTGAAACACGATGAACATAGTACAGTTTTGTACCTACCATAAATGTAGATGTTCGAGTGTCTTCACTGCTGCAGTCCAGGTTACCCACCCGCCAGCCCCTCTTTCTTATCTGGGACTAACCTATACTACCTATGTGGTGTATTTACTGGTTACTGAAGGTTTTATTTTTACCTTTTTTGTATGTTTTATTAGCAATATGTATTGGCTACCATTTTTGGGGGCACCTGACATCTGGGGCAAGAAAAACTGAAGAAAATGGCATTGGTTGCTTTTTATATACCCCTGGCGCACTGACGTCAGGGAAGAGGCGACAGCAACCTACGCCGGACCAAGACTTTGGAACTCAGGCCGACTGCGGGCCTGCCTGACGGCAGGATAACCCAAGTGTAATGACTGCAGCAGTGAAGACACTCGAACATCTACATTTATGGTAGGTACAAAACTGTACTGTCATTCGAAGGCATGCTTGGTTAAAAGAACAAAGTTTACCTGATCATGTTAAAGCAAAATGATTGGATGCTCCATTACAGCATGATACTTTGTTTGGTGTTAAGGCAGAAGAGGTGTTAAAGAAAATGGAGGATAAAGCAAAATCAATGCAGACAGTAAAGTATTTCTTACAGGTTCAGCCACCTAGATATAGCAGGAACTGGCCTTCTAAAAATTGGTCCTTTCCAGTGTCAGACAGGCCACAAAGAGGCAGATACAGATGCCCAAAAGGCAGATCTCAGCCCCAAGGCGCATACAGACCTAAACAATGGGGTGCTTCAGCCCCCAAAGAGGTGGAGAAGACAAATCACAACCTTATAGGAAACAGTCTCAATGACTTCCCTCTACGAATGCCAAGCACGTACCTTTTGGCAGCACCCTTAGGGGGAAAACTAGCACTTTTCTCAAAAAATTGGCACATGATCACCCAGGACAAATGGGTACTGAATATTGTTTCGCAGGGTTACAGGTTCCACTTTCACACCCTACCAAGGTCAAAAGGTATGCCAGACCTGCCACAAAATCAATGGGCAGAGGCACAAACAGATTTCTGCTCTCATGGACATGGGAGCTATTCAAAAAGTACCACAGCAAGAACAGGGACAAGGATTTTACTCAAGACTTTTCTTGGTACCCAGAAAGGACAATGCCTGGAGACCAATACTGGACCTGTCAATTCTAAATACTTTCCTGGATGTTCTAAAATTCAGAATGTTGACACTGCAGCAACTTCTACCCATGCTGGGCAAGAAGGCTTGGCTAGTTACTTTGGACCTCAAAGAGGCATACCTGCATGTCCCAATCAGACAAGCTTGCTGAAGATACCTCAGATTCATAGCTGGCTCAATGCATTACCAATTCTCTGCACTGCACTTTGGCTTATCTACTGCGCCCAGGGTCTTCACAAAATGCCTGGGACCAGTAATTGCATTTTGCAGACAAAAAGGAATTCAAATATATCCCTACTTGGACGACTGCCTTATTCAAGCAGAGAGCAAGGACATTCTACTAAAACATCTGGCGTTTGTAAAAAGATTACTAATTTGCCTAGGGTACACAGTAAACGAAAAGAAATCAAAACTAGTGCCCTCTCAAGAGATAATATTCCTGGGTGCAAGCTTAAATACAACTGCCCAGATGGCTTATCTCACGCCAGACAGGCAAAGACAACTGACTCATTACTTTCAGATGATGGCAACAAAGACCCAGCTACCTGCAAGAAAAATTCTGCAGGCTTTGGGCTTCATGGCATCCTGCATCCTGCTAATTTCATATGCAAGACTGCATATGAGGAAGCTACAATGGTATCTAAAAAGTGTTTGGACTCAACATTGCCACAGCCTGGAAACAATAATAACTCTTCTTCCCTGCCTGCAACAGGAGTTTCGATGGTGGGCACTGGCCTGTCACCACAACAAGGGACAGCCTTTCACTTTACCCACAGCCAGGCAGACACTAACAACAGATGCATCGGATTATGCCTGGGGGGCACACATGACAGGAAAATGTATTCAGGGCACGTGGCCCGCGGACCAAGTGCATCTTCATATCAATCAAAAAGAGATGGTAGCTGTACAGAATGCCCTGACAGCCTTCAAGGATCTCCTACATTCAGGACAACTATTACTAAAGACGGATAATATTACAGTTATGTGGTACATAAACAAGCAAGGGGCACAGATTCCTACCCCCTCTGCAGGCAAGCCATGACTTTGTGGAACACAGCACTGACCTATCAAGTACATCTGCAGGCACAATTCCTGCCAGGAAAGAAAAATACTCTGGCAGACGAACTAAGCAGAAACCTCATAGACCCTCACGAGTGGAAACTAAAGCCACAGGTCTTCAGCATGATTACAAGGAAATGAGGATGCCCAGACATAGATCTTTTTGCCTCCCCTCACAACTGCCAACTACAGAGATTCTGCATAAGGACTTATCACTCACAAGCATGGAAAGTAGATGCTCTATCATTCAGCTGGAAAACCCTAACAGTTTATGCCTTTCCACCACTGCCTGTCCTTCCCAAGGTGTTCCTAAGAGTCAGACAAGAGAAGCCAAAAATGATTCTGATTGCCCCAGACTGGCCACGCCAGCACTGGTACCCAATCCTAAAGAGCTTGCCTCAAGGCCCAGCCTGGACTTTATCTCAAATTCCTCATTTTCTGACTCAACAAAACAATCGGATCCTGCACAGCCAACTCAGAATCTTAAATCTGGCTGCATGGCAGATAATATAACCACTCAGAACACACCTCTCTCTAAAGCTGTTATGGATGTCATTTAGGAAGCCAGGAGGCCCAACACCAGGAAATCTTATGCAGAAAAATGGAAGAGATTCTGTGCTTGGAACCAGGCACAAGGACTTGAACCACTTGTTCCAAATATTCCTCAGATTTTACAATACCTAACTGAGATGCTGGACAAAGGCCTATCCTTCTCATCAATTAAGATCCATGCCTCTGCCATTTCAGCTCATTACAATACGGAACCTCCTATTTTCTCTCATCCACTGCTAAGACAGTACCTCAGAGGGGCAAAAACCATAAGACCCCCAAGGAGAGCACCGATACCTACATGGGACCTCAACTTTGTTTTAGAAAAGCTCACACTGCCTCCTTTTGAGCCAGCCAATAAAACTGATATAAAATTCTTATCATGGAAAACTGCTCTGCTCCTAGCAATAACTTCAGCAAGAAGAGTCTCAGAGTTACAAGCATAAATGGCAGCGGAACCTTTTATCATTTTTCATCCGGATAGGGTTTCTCTAAGGACAAACCCAACATTTATGTCAAAGGTAGTATCCAGTGTGGCTCTTAACCAAACCATTCATTTGCCAACATTTTATCCAAATTCCCAGAATAAAGAGGAGAGGCTTCTGCACTCTTTGGACATACACAGGCAATTACGCTTCTACTTGAACAAAACAAAAGCTTTCAGAAAAACTGAGCAATTGTTTGTAGCATATGCTGCAGGATCACAAGGAAAGGCTATTTCAAAACAGACTATTTCAAAATGGATAGGACACTGTATTCGTTTCTGCTATGCACAGCATGGCAAGTCAGTGCCTAAGAATATTATGCCACATTCTACCAGGGCAGCAGCCACTTCAGCAGCCTTTCTCAGAGGAGTACCAACCAAGGAAATTTTGGAGGCTGCAACTTGGAGTTCAGTGCACACTTTTACCAAGCACTACCACTTACCTCTTTACTCTAAATCCAGAGCAGGCTTTGCCACTGTAGTTCTGCAGGGCCTCACAGCCACTCCTAATCCTATTTAGACCCAGCCGCCCAACCTCAGCTTTGGGATTCAACCCAAGTGTAATGACTGCTCCAGTGAAACACGATGAACATATTACAGTTGTGTACCTACCATAAATGTAGATGTTCGAGTGTATTCACTGTTACAGTCCAGGTTACCCACCCACCATCCCCCTTTCTTTGCTGGGACTTATCTATACTTCTCTATCCTATACAACCTATGTGGTGTATTTGCTTGTAGATGAAGAAATTGTTTATTTTAGTGCATGTTTTTTATAAGCAATGTGTATTGCCTATCTTCTTGGGGGCACCTGACATCTGGGGCAAGAAAAACTGAAGAAAATGGCGTTGACTGCATCTTGTATACCCCTGGCGCACTGACGTCAGGGAAGAGGTGACAGCAACAGACGCCGGACCAGGACTTTGGAATTCAGGCCAACTGCGGGTAGCCTGCCAGCAGGATAACCCAAGTGTAATGACAGTGAATACACTTGAACATCTACATTTATGGTAGGTACACAACTGTATTTTATTTATACTGAAATTAAATGGTTTTAGAAGTGTATCTAATGAAAAATTGTTTTAACCATGAGTTATCCTTAAGATGTTAATATATTACAGTTATTTGAAGCTAATTTGAGCATATTTCTGTGAAAGGTCTCGTTTATAAAAGAATATGTGACCAGGAAAGCAAAACTTAACTATTTTCTTGTCTATACAGCTAGCGTTATGCTTTATTTAGATGTGAAATTCCATTAGATGTTCTTCATGTTTCACTGTTGCAGTCATCACACTTGGATTATCTGCCTGCAGGTAGCCCTCAGTCGGGCCGAATACCAGAGTCTTGGGATTTCTGCGTCGGTTGCTGTCACCTCTTCCATGACGTCAGGTCGTCAGGGGTATAAAACATGCAGCCAATGCCATTACATCAGTCTTTCTTGCCAAGAAGGAGCCCGAAGCAGAAGCAGTTCTCGAGTGCCGGTCAGCCGCTACGTTAAACTGTAAGGGATATTTTTGGGAAAAAAAAACATGTCTTGCAGTGATTTATGCTCAGTTGTGTTTCATAGATGGAATAACTAATCTGAATTTGTACACCGATTTGTAATCAGTACCTAAGCACCAACAAAACAATAGTATACCCCTTATTTGCCTTAATACAATTAATTTACTACATCACAGAATGAAATATACACACACATATGTATTAAATGAAAGAAGGCATTTATGGCAGGATGGTAAGCCCCAACTACGCCCTTCCACTCCTGTATTTATACTAACTTGGATATCAGCAAACCTCAGAGATAAGGGAATAACTTCCTTACTTCACATACTTCCCAAATCTTAGAGCTGCAGTGCATACCCTGGTCAAAGGAATTGGAGTCAAGTCATTTCTTACTGGTGGAACAAGAATTGATGGATTATTATTAGCTGTTAATAGTAGTCTTCACAAAGCACAAAATCCATATTAGTTGTATTTATCTATGTCAGCTTGTCTTGTTAATTTATTTAATAGCCAAGTAATTGAAATGGTCTAAGAAGCTCTTTTAGCCATAGTCAAGGCCAAAGGTGTTAACCAAGGTACAGTTCATTTGGTAAAAAATTCCTGGAAATCACTATAGGTTGAATTCTTACAAGCTGGCAAAGGCAGAAAGATATCAAGTTCTATAAAATTTAATTTCCTCTTGGGTATACCAAATTAAAAATTAATAAAATAAGTACAACTAAAAGAAGTAAGCAAAATCATAGTTCAGTAAACTGAAAGTACTAATATATATATGTATATATATATATATATATATATATATATATATATATATATGTGTGTGTGTGTGTGTGTGGATGGATGGATGGATGGATGGATGGATGGGTCTACTTCTAAATTTCTTATGGCAGAGACCATAAAATCGAAATTTTGAAACTTCAAACTTTAAATGAAGATTGCTGTACAGTGCACAATGGTATATGTACCATTTTCCTTGCTGTAGTGCAGTCTTGGAGTTGTCATATTTAATTAACAGTGGGTGTGGGGTGCTTGCCCCCCTGCAAAAATGTTAAAAAAAAAAAAAAGATTATTTTGTTTTTTTATTTTTTTATTTACATTTTGCTGTTTCAAAACTTTGATCTTATGGTCTCGACCGTAAGAAATCCGATGTTTTGAAACTTTGAAATTTAGAAGTAGACCTATACATATGTATGTGTGTATATAAATGTGTGTATATATATATATATATATATATATATATATATACACACATATATATATATATATATATATATATTTCATAATACTCAAGTAAAGCTGTTCAGTTACAAATAATGAAAAGGCATGTAACAAGGTTGTTGAGCAAGAAGCAGACTTCAGAAGACAGACTGTCCTGTATCCTTAAAGCATGTGCACATAGCTTAGGTGGTAGGAGACATGTACAGATAGCTTGTAAGGTAGGAGGTAGGGCTACGAGAGTAGTTTGTTCTTAAACGGAAGCTGGGTTAACTAGATTTCTAATATCTACCAGCAAGGAGTTCCATACTATAGGAACCAGTTTAGGAAAGGCTTTATTAAAGACTTTTATAGAAAATCTTGACTTCAGTAATATAATTGTGCCATTTTTATGAAAGCTTAATGAGCATGTGGTATTCAGTGGGCTGCTGACTCTGAAATGCATTTTATAAAGGAAGGTAGGTAATGCCTCTGACAGGCAAGAAGCATAAATCAGCATATTCTGTATAGCTATTTTTGTAGGTAGGAAATATCAGATTGGGAACTTTGAATAAAAAATACTTAAGTTTGAGGAGCAGTAGGTTCTTATTTATTGCTAGTCTAGTTGCTGGCATAATTACCTGACACTGCAGCCAATTTTCAACCATGCAGTGACTTTTAAGTTCAATGTATTCATTTGTTAATTGGGAAAATGCACTAACCTTTAAAAATATTCACCAAGTATAGTAGTGACATGTTCAAATCAAGCCAACCCCCCAGGGTACTTTGAAGAATTAATCTCAAGAGTGAGCAGTTGTTTGGGATGGGTTCATGTCAAGACTCAGACTGGAAAAACATTACACTCAACACAGCAGAAAAACTGTCACTGTTGCTCAAATATGTATGTTAACAAAAAAAAAATGCCTAGGGCAAGTCAAGCTACCCACGAGTGACTGTAAGTATACTGACTTCAAGTTGACTTTCCCCTTTAGGATAACAGAATTCTCCTTTTCCATTAAGTTTTAATAAATTCAGCCCTAATATTACAGCTATATTCATTGTTATTGCCCCTTTAATGTGACACAACATCAAACAAAACATTGTTGTTGAACAAACTGTGAAAGACATTTATGTCAGCCTGGAAATATGGAGAGAATTTATGAGTATGGAATGAGGTGCAGGGAGACTGCCGACTCTGGACTGCAAGGCATTTTGAATGTGCTACTTATTAGATGGGGAGGGGGACCGTTTGAGTAAGAGTAGCTTGTAGTCTAGATACTCCATTATGCAGATCACTAATAAAGAAGCAAAATGGAGGAGCACTCAGGAATGAACTTTGTGGTGTACCTGAGCATAGAATATACAGCTCTGAATGAGTACATTTTAAAAAAGACATTAGCCATGTTATTATAGAGGCAGTCAGTGAGTCAGGCAAACACTGTAGAATCTCTCTAAAGGGCTTATTCCTTTGATGTGCTTGAACATAAATAAGGAATGAATTACAGTCAAAAGGTCTCTTTAGATATACAGAGAGCTCTCCTTTTAAATTACTTCTGCACATATTATTGTAAAGAGAATTAAGAGACTGAGAGTAGGTCAGTCACTGTGTTGCAAACCATCCCATATTTGGGCAGATTAGTCCATATTTAGTAGTGAAGTCCAGTATTAAAACATTATTTTCTTTTTATTTTATTTAAAGAGGTAGATTTAAAATGGGACTAAAACTTTAGATATCTGCAAGGTGACAGGCTTTGGCTGGAGGAGAATAATTGCATACTTCCAGTGCTGGAGTGGGAGGAATGGGCCTGAGGTGAGAGAGAAGCTTAACGGAAAAGTCAGAGGTACAGCATTAAGAGAAGAAGATATCTGAGAAAGGCAATATAAAGAGCAACACTAATACCATTAATGTTGGTTATTAAAGAGCTGGATTTTCAAAGTCCATTGCACCTTGCCAGTGATGGGCAGGGACCTGACTGATCAGTGGCAGAGACACAAAAAAAACTTATGCTTTTGTTAAGTCAGACAAAGAGGAGATGGTTTTACCATGGCAGACAGAAGCTGTAGAAAAATAGGATTTTAGGAAGTTCCCTCAACTTCCTTTTTTTCTTGCCTGGAAAAACTGTAGTGACTAAAAGAGAGTGCCTTCTTTTTTCTGCAGTAGCCAGATTTAGAAGCCTAAGTATCTTTATTATGTATATATTTTTGTAAGTAGGACATACTCTTGATACCATTTGGGAAGAACAGAAGCTTTTTGTTTGACACAGGCTTAGTTCCTGGCTTTCAGTGTACTTTTCATTTTCCTAGTTATTATTATTTTAGATTACTTATGTGTTTATGCTGTAACTTTAGTTTAAGTACAAGGCTTTCAGCTTGAGACAAATCATTAGACACTGCATACTTTATAAGTACAAGGCTTTCAGCATGAGACAAATCATCAGACACTGCATACTTTATATGGAACATTTGAGCACAGTCAGTTTTCTGTCTGTTTTTACTGCAGGGTAAGCTCTTCTCTGTCCGTAGACAGAGATTCCAGTTCCTTGTTTGTCACCCTATTGACTCAGCAGCAATTTGTGAGATATTTCTCTCTCTCCTTCTGTTTCAGAAAAGGGATGTTGCTGATCCGCAGATGTTCTTCGTGTTTCACTGTTGCAGTCGTCACATTTGGGTTATCTGCATGCAGTAGCCCTCAGTCGGCCTGATTATCAAAGTCTTGGGTCCTGCATCGGTTGCTGTCTCATCTTCCGTGACGTCAGGTAGCTAGGGGTATAAAGCATGCAGCCGACGCCATTACATCAGTCTTTCTTGCCGTGCGGTGCCCGAAGCAGAAGCATTTCGCAAGTGCCGGTCAGCTATCTCCTGAAATTTTCGTTTTCGAGTTTCAGAACCGAAGTCTTCAACTAAAGCTAAGTACCCCGTTGGGGAAACTTTTTCTTGCTCTAAACCGATGTCAGTAAAAATCAATAATAGTATTTCTTGTGGAAAGCAAATACCTCATAAAGATTTTCATTTGTACTGTATTCCTTGCCTAGGCCCTGACCACGACGTACCTCGCTGTCAGTTTTGTGCTTTATTTAAACCATGAACTATTCATCATTGGCACATTTTCGCTTCTAAATATTTTGGTACTCGGTTCAATTATCCAGATATGTCTTCGGTAAGACACCCAACTACTGAAATTCCGAAAAAATGCTAAGATAAAACAGAGACAGGCTGCCTAGGTCCAAAGCTGCCGATGATGCTTCTCCTAAGCTAGTCGCCAGTTCGCCAGTACTCAGTGAGGTGCTTTTGCAGCCCCTGATACCCGCTACGTCAGATACGCAGGCCTCTACTGAGACCCATTCAGAGTCCGGTATGCCGCGAGATGCTTCAACTGTGGAACCTACGGATGTCTCTACCTTGGATGGGTCCGGAGCCACTGTGCAGGCACCGGCTTCTGAGGGGTGTATTCAGGCCTACTGACTTGCTTATTAAACCGATGCCATTTTCTTCTTCTAGGCCTAAAACTCGAACCATGCCTAGGAAACCGAATCCCAGACTGCATGGTCAGGCCTCTATGCCTAAAAAACAAATGATAAGAATGACTGAAGACCTTATTACTTTAATCAGGGGAAGCCAACCTTCCCCCTCTAAGAGACCTAGGACTGAATTTGGTTATGATACTTCTGACAAGGATTCTGAAATTTCTGTCTCCTCTGATGACCAGAATTTACCCTTATCTACCTATGAGGATTCTGATACAGAGGACTGCATTCCCTCTGCTTCACCCCCAGAGGATTTTTCTTTTGGTGAAACCTTGCATACTCTTAGGGAACATTTTCACTGGGAAAGCCAGGATTACTCTGATTCTAAAAAGAGGTACCCAGAAAAGACAACTCATGGTGTCCTATCCTGGACCTGTCTATCCTAAACACCTTTTTGGTGATTCCAAAATTCAAGATACTAACACTTCACCAGTTGCTTCCCATGATAGGCAAAGATGCCTGGTTGGCAACAATGGATTTAAAGGAAGCCTACCTGCACATCCCAATCAGGGAATCTTGCAGAAAATACCTACGCTTCAAAGCAGGCTGCATGCACTATCAGTTCTCTGCATTGCCCTTTGGCGTATCTACTGCGCCCAGGGTATTCACAAAGTACCTAGCTCCGTCATTGCATTTTGCAAGCAAAGAAATATTCAAATATACCCACACCTGGACGATTGTCTAATTCAGGCAGAAAGCCAGGACATACTTCTGAATCATCTGGCATTTGTACAAAAGGTGTTAACTTGTCTGGGGTACACCATAAACGAAAATAACTCACATCTGGTATCCTGTCAACAAATTATATTCCTGGGAGCAAGCTTGAACACAGCTTTCCTCATGCCAGAGAAACAAATTCATTTGACAACTTACTTCAAAAACCCTGCTATCTGCAAGGCAAATACTGCAAGCCTTGGGGTTCTTGGCCTTGTACATTCTACTAATTCCATATGCAAGACTGCATATGAGGAAACTACAGTGGTATCTAAAAAGCCTATGGTGTCAACATTCTCAGGATCTAGAAGCAATGATTCCTGTTATACCTTGCCTACGGTTAGAATTCCTTTGGTGGGCAGAGGCCTGCCACCAAAACAAGGGACTACCATTCACTCTACCCCCTGCCACCCAAACCCTAACAACAGACTTATCAGACTATGCATGGGGGGCTCACCTGGCAGGGAAGTGCATTCAGGGCAAATGGAACCCAAGTCAAATGCACCTGCATATCAATCAAAAAGAAATGTTCGCTGTACAGAATGCTCTGACAGCCTTCAAGGACGACATTCTTCCAGGACAATTAATGGTAAAGATAGACAACACCACTGTTTTGTGGTACATAAACAAGCAGGGGGTACCCATTCTTACCCCCACTGCAGACTAGCCATAGCTCTGTGGAACACAGCCATTACTTACCAAGTGCATCTACAGGCTCAATTCCTGCCAGGAAAACTAAATACACTGGCAGACGAACCAAGCAGAAATCTCATGGACCCACACGAGTGGAAACTGGAACCAAAGATTTTCAACATGTTGATCAACAATTGGGGGATCCCAGATATAGACCTGTTTGCCCCCCCCCCCCCAGAACTACCAATTGGACAAATTCTGCACAAGGACTCCCCACAAACAAGCTTGGAAAGTGGATGTTCTGTCCTTCAGTTGGAAAAATCCATCAGTGTATGCCTTTCCTCCTCTGCCTCTCCTCTCCAAAGTGTACTAAAGATCAAACAGGACAAACTAAGGGTGATACTGATTGCACCAGACTGGCCATGCCAACACTGGTACCCCCTCTTGTGCAGTGTCTCACAGCTGGCCACATGGCACCTACCTCAGACCCCTATCCTGCTGTCTCAGCAGGAGAGCCAGATTCTGCACCCCCAGCTTCAAACCCTGAACCTGGCAGCCTGGCTAGTTACCTAATCTCTCCGTTATCATCCCTCAGTAAACAAGTGTTGGATGTCATTTTGGTGGCAAGGAGGCCTAGTACTAGAAAATCTTATGCTGAAAAATGGAACCCATTATGTGCCTAGAACCAAACTCAAGGGATGGCCGCAACAGCACCCATTTTACCTCAGATTCTTCAGTACTTAACTGAGATGCTTCACAAGGGTCTTTCCTTTTCCTCCATCAAAATTCACACCTCAGCCATTTCAGCTCATTACAACACAGAACCCACCCCTCTCTTCTCACCCACTGCTCAAGCAGTTCCTCAAAGAGGCCAAAAACTTAAGACCACCCAGGAGAGTCTCAACTCCAGCCTGGGACCTTAATTTTGTATTGGAAAAACTCACTCTTCCCCCTTTTGTGTCAGCTGTAACTGCAGAGTTAAAATTGCTTTCTTGGAAAACAGCTTTCCTTTTGGCAATAACTTCAGCAAGAAGGGTATCTGAATTACAGGCCCTTATGGCAGTGGAGCCTTTCATCATCTTTCATGCGGACAGGGTGTCCCTCAGGACCAATCCCTCCTTCATGCCCAAGGTGGTATCCAGTGTGGCTCTTAATCAGTCCATTCATTTGCCATCCTTCTTTTCTAATCCACAGAACAAAGGGGAACAGATACTGCATTCCTTAGATGTGCACAGACAACTTAGATTTTACTTGGACAGGACTAAACCTCAAAGGAAATCTGAACAACTGCTGGTGGCATTTGCTGCAGGGGCAGAGGGGAAGGCTATATCAAAGCAAACCATTTCTAAATGGATAGGCCACTGCATCCATTTCTGCTATAAGCACCATGGAAAACCTGTCCCACAGGGGATTAGACCCCATTCAACCAGGGCTGCATCTACCTCTACAGCCTTTCTCAGAGGTGTCCCTACCAGAGACATCCTAGAAGCTGCTACTTGGAGTTCTGTACATACTTTCACCAAGTATTACCATTTGCCAATTTTCTCTAAATCCAGAGCTGGCTTTGCCACTGCAGTCTTGCAGGGCCTTATAGCTGGTCCTAATGCTATCTAAATTCCTCCTCCCATACTTAGCTTTGGGAATCTACCCAAATGTGATGACTGCAACAGTGAAACATGAAGAACATAGTACAGTTGTGTACACTTACCATAAAAGTAGATGTTCGAGTGTTTTCACTGTTGCAGTCCTGGTTACCCTCCCTCCAGCCCCCCCCCCGACTTCCTTTGGCTATACCTGTTTGCTTTTTTTGTTGGAGGTATAACCTTGTATATGTGTGTGTGCATATATATATATATATATATATATATATATATATATATATATATATATAATTGCTTCCCATTAAGTGGGGCACCTGACATCTGGGGCAAGAAAAACTGATGTAATGGTGTCGGCTGCATGCTTTATACCCCTGATTACCTGACGTCACGGAAGATGAGACAGCAACCGATGCAGGACCCAAGACTTTGATAATCAGGCCTACTGAGGGCTAATGCAAGCAGATAACCCAAATGTGATGACTGCAACAGTGAATACACTCGAACATCTACATTTACGGTAAGTGTTACACAACTGTACTTTATTAGCTGATAAATCACTGGAACCACCACGATATAAAGTCAAGCAAGTATAATTTAATACATAAAAGAACAAGCGCTTTCACGCACTTTAATAGTGCGCTTCATCAGGTTACAATATAGAGGGCTAATCCCTTTCCTTATATATGTTAGAGACTCCAATTAACAAGGCAATTAAACAATAAAATAAAACAATTAAACAAGTTAATAAGCTCCACAGGAAGCATCTCCATATACGGCAGTGCAGAGATAAAACAGTGGCACTATTTACATCCATAGTAAATATAGCAGCTCATATAGGTGGTGCACAGGATTTCAACCCCTAAAACTTCATCTAAAAACAAATTAACCCTGTAAAAAGTTTAGTTCTAAACATTTTTCATAGTCAAACATAATAAAACATTAACCTAAAATAGTTCAGGCAAAATTTACCTATCCGTAAAACACAATACACAATATTAAACTAACTCACTTAGCTCGAGGACTTCAAAAAATGTCCTCTGACCACCAAACTCATTGTGTATGAAACAAGTAGATGAATAGTTAGGATAAATTTCTGAAAGCATAAACCCAACTTTAGTCAACCTTTACCAGGTTATAAACATTATAAAAGTGCAGGCCTAATACTAAGAGCTGAATTTAACCCAGGCTCTATATGGGCCCTAAGATTTAAAATCCACTTCAATTCGTTCAGCTCAAGAGCCCCTACTGAATCACCTTCCCTTCTATTCGGATGTAGGATTTGCAAAACCCTAAATTTGAAGACATGAGCCGGATGTACTTGGCAATGTTTCGCCAGGGCATTACTGATATTTGCTTTTCTTATGTCATATATGTGATTGTAGACTCGATCTTTAAGTCTACGTGTGGTCATTCCCACATAGTAGGCCTCACAATCATCACAAGTGCCCAAATAGATTACATTTGCTGTATCACAAGATGCATAAAAACTCGGTTCAAAAGTCATCCCCAAATCTACACGTTCAAATCTCTGTACAGTTGAAATAAACTTACAGACACAGCATTTCCTACACGGGAAAGTTCCCTGCCTGAACCTAGACCTAATATCCAGGGGCTCAATCTTTATCTTTTCCCTGCACAACAATCTTTTTAAATTATAGCAGTTATTATACCTAAAACTTGGCCTCTCCCCTACTAGCTTCAAGAGGTCCCTATCCATGGTAAGTAATTTCCAGTTTCTAAAAATAATATCTTTAATGTATTTTATGTCATTTGTATATTTGATATCATAGTGGACCCTAGTTCTGTTGTTAGCTGAACGTCCACTGACAAACCCACTTCTAGTGGAGGCTTCATAATTCAAGGTAGTAATATTGCCATATTCCAAAATTAAATGAGGTGGATATCCCCTATCTAAAAAACATTTGGTCTGGAAATCCAATAGCTGACTCTCATTTTCATCATTATTACAGAGTTTCACTATTCTCGACATTTGATTTTTTACCACGTTGGGAAAAACATATCTTGGATGCATACTTCCATAATGGAGTATGCCATTCCTCCAACACGGTTTCCTGTACAAAGAGGTCGTAATCTTATTCTGAGCATTCTTATTGATAGTAACATCAAGATAATTCACCTCAACAAAAGAATGCTCAAACGTAAAATCCAGGAATGTGGTAGTCGAACTCATATATTCCACAAACTCATTAAGAGACTCAGCACTTCCATTCCAAAAAAGGAGGATATCATCGACAAAACGCCTATATAAAATAACATTGGCTGTATATCTAGCATCATTAAAAACGTGCATCTTCTCCCATGCATATATAGCTAAATTAGCATAGGCATTGGCACAGGGGGTGCCCATGGCCACCCCCCATGTTTGCCTATAGATCTTATCCTGAAATAAGAAAACATTATTACTTAAAACTAGGTCCAGTAGAGTACAGATCGTCAGCTGATCTGTATTATTTAAGTCACTCAATTCCACTAGGCAATCTCTAACTGCATCCACACCAAACTCGTTTGGAATACTAGTAAATAAATTTTTTATATCTAGTGTGACCATCAAAGTATCAGGTTTTAAACATTCGAGTAAGGTGGCATTATTTAGATCCTCCAATAAATCAAAGGAGTTCTTTAAAATAGTAGGTATAATGCCAATCAAAGGACCTAGTTTGGACTGGACAAAATGCGAGGCATGTTCAGTAACCCAAAGTTTCCCAGATACTATGGGTCGTAGGGGTGGGGGAAATACCCCTTTATGTATCTTGGGAAGCCCTTTAATAAGGGGGATTAAAGGTGCCTCTATCATTAAATAGTCATACATACATTTATCAATACATCTGGTCATCAGAAGATCATATAATGTATCATGCACATTACTTATTATAGAGCCAACCTCAACTTTACTTATTAACGAATAGGCTATATCATCACCTAGCATCTCACCCATCAAATCATTATAAAAGGCAACATCCATTGCTACTACCCCCCCCCCTTTATCAGCAGGTCTGAAGGCTAGGTTAACATCATTACATAAAGACTCAAGGGCCCCTTTCTGTGCAGTGTTCAAATTGACAAAGAGACGCTTATGTACCCCTTCCTTATAAAAAAGGTAAAAATCATGTTCACATGCTCTTTGGAAACAGTCAATTTGACTAGGTAAATGCGGCACAAAAGTGCTTTTCCTCTTCAGCACTGTTGTATCATATGTTACAGTGTCCCCATCAGAGTCTTTGAATAAAAGTTTAAGCGCTACTTTCCTCGTAAACTTACGTAGCATAATTAACGTATCAGACAAATTGCTCCCTCGTGAGGGTATAAAAGAAAGGCCTCTATTCAATACAGAACATTCAATGTCAGTGAACGTTTTAGACGACAAATTAAAAAATAACGTATTTAATTCTTCTTTCTCCTGGACTCTCGGTTCTCGCCCGATAGTTTGCGTTTTCCCCTTCCTCTGCTCGTTGAGCGTCCTTGCGTCCGACTCTTGTAAGGTAGTGGAAAATTTAGAGCAGGTACTACCCCAGGGGTTAGATTCACAGTCTGTCCATTACATTTTGGTCTCGCACCAGATGTTACCATCCCTTTGAGACCTTGTTGATTACAAGGAATAGAAGAGGCAAATAAAGTAACCTCCCCTTCCGTATTGGTGGAAATGGAATCATTGATATTCGAAGCATCATTCAGTTTCTCAGGCAAAAGGGTCGTACTAGGTGTACTATGTTGAGCGTCATTACTCCGCTCGCTGTTTTCCTCTGTAACAGCTACTTCATTAAACCTCGGCCACATAAAGATGCGGCCGAGCTGAAAGTCATTACAGTCCCGTTTAAGCTTTCTAAGCTTAGTTTATTCTAATTTATTGCTATAAAGCATCAGTTGCCTCAGCATATTATTTAATCTCGACATACAGAAGTCACTTTTAAACAATAATGTGATATTCTTATGCTCACCTTCCACTTTGCTGATGAGTTCATCTTCCAAAGGTTTAAAATACTCAATAAGTAAACGAATATAATTGTTGCCAAGTTCTATATTCAACAATTGCCACCTCCGCAATAGTTCTGGATGAGCATCTCCATAGCTCGGCATGCAGAGGACGCGCATGCCTCGTGGGATGACCTTGAAGTGGAGGCATGCCTCAAGGTGCTTCCTCTGCCAAATCAGCCTGTATAGCTTATAGAGGTTGTTCTCTAATGTTCTTAACAGTCCGTAGAATTCTTGCAGATTATCCGTATCGGAAACGATAGTCGGTGGAAGGATACCTTGAGCATCAAAGTTCAAAAGTGAATTCCCTTGTTGATAAAAGAGACCATTCCAGTTCTCGGCACCTCCTGTGCCTCCAGGGTTGTAATCTAATTCTATGTTCGGCATCTCCATCGTGTGTTGGCTGACCAGAAACAAAACAAAAAGAAATATAACTGTCAGCACAAAACCTAGTACGACCATCCAAAAGTTCCCAGCAAAAGAAAGGCAACAATGTTAGCTGATAAATCACTGGAACCACCACGATATAAAGTCAAGCAAGTATAATTTAATACATAAAACAACTGTACTTTATAAAATGTCCTTAGTATCTCTTTCAAGCAATGACAAAAGGTTGCATGACTGGAGATCTAGATCCTAGAGAGTTTTGATATGCATCACAGTATGTCTGCTGCAGAGGATAAAGAAACGGGGAACAATGTATTGTGAATACTGCACTTGTGCATGATTTGAACCCAGAATGTCTCACATCTCATGCCAAAAGTTGCTAGTTTTATTTCAGTGTTTTAACCATTAATGTAACCATTGTTTCTCAATACATTCAACTGCAAAGACTGATACAAGTGAGTCAGTTAATAGCTTGTACCTGATTCTCGTTGGTGTAAGAACAGTCATGTAAACAATCCTGAGGCATGTACATCTCTGCATACTGCCATAAAAAGAATTCTTTATTTTGGGCGATTATATACAGCACTGCATAGTCTTTCAAATAATTAATTTATGTTAAGCAGTCATATGTGCTAGAATTTACTTTTAAGTAAAACTCCAGTATATTTACAGTGGATTTGCTGTATTAAGGTATAGATTTCATTGAAAAGGCTTTTTTATTTTTTGCATGCTTGACTGGCTGAATGTGTTCTTTATTTAACAATGCATTTCAGAACTTTTTATAGTAAAACGTTTTACTGCGTAGAAGCATG
The DNA here is from genome assembly GCF_019279795.1 of Protopterus annectens. NCBI lineage: Eukaryota > Metazoa > Chordata > Ceratodontiformes > Protopteridae > Protopterus > Protopterus annectens. Next base: position 197,413,127 of record NC_056749.1, on the reverse strand, counting down.
CACTGCCCTGTTTGGAGAACGGGGGTGGGGCTACATTTTAGTAGCTGGTGCATAAGCTGATGTGCATCTTCAATAATCTTGATCCATTTGGTAGTGTATTCATTCTTTCTTCTGAATTCTGACTTTCTTCATCAATCCAATATCTTTCTCGTGCTAGTGTTTATCTCACAGTTATCTTTTATCTCCTCAATGTAATCTTTTTCACATTAGAGATTAATAGGCTCCCATACACCAATATGCCATTGTCAGACGTCCATGATTTATGTGTATACTGCTTGGATCCTAACCGTTTGCAGTCTTTCTGCTCTGTTTGTAAAGCCTTTAATCCCAGAGCACTGGTGGACAGGAAGAACAAGCTTATTTCTCAAGGGTCTTCTTCCTTCAGCCTACGGAGACTCGCTTACTGGAGCTCAAACCTTCAAGAAGTCAATAAAAGACATCTGACCAGCCCAGATCCTTTCATTTCTCTTTGGATCCAATTTTGGAACCATTTAAGAAGATCTGAGGAAGTTGCATTGGCGACGAAAACGTGGATGAGTTGTGGCGTTAAATAAATTCTGTTTTCCTGTGCAGTTTGTTTCCTGACCGTTTTTTATCGTTTACTGAGTGCCTTATTGTGGTGTTGGCGCCATACTCCCTGTGGATTTTCCTTGCCTGTTTGGTTCTTTTGTGGAGTGGTTGTTATTTTACGGTTCTTTTCCTGCTTGGTTAACCATTTAAGAAGACCCGAAAAACTGAATCCTAAGGGCAAGCCTTCGGATCCAACTTTCAGATACCAGATCCATGTCTTTGGATCCAGCTCATTCTGAACCAAAGCAGCTACCTAGAACTAGATATGAATCTTCCACGGATCCTGTTCTCTCTCTGCTCTGATCCCCATTCCTGGAAATACACCTTCATTTAAAATCTCCCTCCATAGCTTCTTCCTGTTCTTTCAGAAGTCTCACAGAAGCTGATGTGGACAGGATAATGATTAACTTTCTCTTGACACAAATTCAGATGGGAGTTCACCTGGATCCTAGCCCCCCCAACTCCAGACACCTTCACTAATACTACTCCACCAATCTTGGCATTTTCTGAGCTGCATCGTTTGGCTTTGTAGCCCTTTGATCTAAGACTTGTGGTGCCATCTGTTTCAGATCCGAAGATTGTGCTATCTTCTGATTCAGTATCTTTTCTTAGTGTGTTGGAGCCAAACAACTCTTGGAGCCGAAGCTTCATTGTCAGATCCAAGGTGTTGAGTCAGTTCCAAAGCTGTCAAATCCATCTCTAGCCTTTGGAGCCTTGGCATTCGATAGCTCGGTTCTGACTACTGCCTTGGGTGGTGTGCCTTCGGGTCAGAGGAAGTTGGTGGTCCAGAAGCATACCTTCTCAGCTCTGATGGTTGCCTTCTCCCCAGGACATTCTGCCTTTGAGGTGGTAGAGAGAGAGAGAGTGTTCTCTACTAGAGGACAGATGGTGCCTCCCCACTCAGATCTTCCCTCTGGATTCCAGATGCCTTTTTGTCTTGAGCCTTAATATTCTACTCCACAAGTACAGCCAGCCCAAAGTCTGCAGGCTGTCCAGCCGGGTATAATTATTTCTTCCATTATGTGTATGAAACATCCCATCAAAGAAGTCCCTAGGAAGAGGAAGTACAAGATAAGTGTACTGGACTCCCCTCAGGAGTCGGTCACACAAGATACTGATTTTGATGAAGGGGAAGGATCCCCAGGATCACCACTTGATGACATCTCATTTGGAGACATTTTAGAGATCCTTAAACAAAGGGGTGGTTGGTATACTGATAACCCTTCTCAAGAAAAAAATCAGTATTCCTGGAGGCATTTGGTTCTGGCCCATCTACTTCCTAGGTGACTCTGCCTGCTGATGAGCTCATTGATTTGATCTCTCGCTAGGTGTGGAGGGAGTCTGATTCTGTTGAGCTGATCCTCAAGAGACCAGATAGGATCCTGTCACCACCAAAGAGGAGAGAGTTCTGGAACAAAGGAGTACTAGTGGATGCTAGGGTCATAGCAGCAGCAACAAAGGGAATTTGCGGAACAGAGTTCCTCTGTTCATTTGGGAAATGTGTGTATGTGTCAGTGACCTTTGCACTCAGGTCCCTGAATTACATGGCACACTTCACCAGATTTCAGAGGGATTTGATCAAAAACATTCACAATCTCTCTCTGGGACCAGTACTTCTGAGGCAAAGACATCTATTGCTTTACAGCTGGCAACCCTACAATCCATCTCAAATTCATCCATGAGGCTCATATCACATGCAGCTGAAGAAACCTCAAGGCTATCAGATTCAGGCATTTCCATCAGGAGGCATGTCTTGATGTGCCTGTGTGATTTTGCAGAGCCCTTCAAGTCATCCTTTATCAATGCACCCTTTGACGGAAGTTTATTATTTGTCCCCAGAGTTAGACGTACTCTCCAGGTGTGAGCAATATGGTAAGAACCTGTCTGCAGTGGGCATACGTTTTTTGACTCCTCAAAGATCCTTTTCAAGGAATCAGCATGGCGGTCAAAAAATGTGGATCAGGAAATCCCAGGGTCCATTCCCTGATCCACATGTAGGTAGTTCCCCCATGGGCAGAGGGGGGAACTCTAACAGAAGGTGCTGTACACATGGCAGAGGAGGCCCACAGAACCAGGGGCCCAGAGATTTTTTCTCTGATGGACCCTATCAGGGTTCCTGAAAGGAGGCTCAATTGCTCACCTCTGGAGGCAGTCAGGGGTCACTTATTCCTACACCAGAGGCCTGGCTAGATATTACAAAAAGATAATTAGGTGCAGATGATTATTTCCAGAGATTGTATAAGTCCCTTTTCTCTTCCACCTCCAACTGTAAACAAAATTTCAGATGTTCTGCCCAGTTAGAGGAAAACAACAGCTCCAGAAATAAAAAAAAAAAACTGCTAGAAAAAGAGTAATCTGTGATGTTGCCCCTATACCAGAAAGGATCTGGAACTTATTCAAGATTCTTTTTAGTGTCAAAGAAGACGGGACTGGAGACCAATTTTGGATATCTGCATTCTGAACAAATCGGTTCAGCATACCAAGTTCCATATGGTCACGGTTCAGCCCATATTGCCTTTCCTGCACAAGGACAACTTGTTGTGCTCTGTAGCTCTCCAGGACGCTTACTATCACATAAAAATGAACATACAGTCTAGAAGATATCTATGCTTCTAGCTAAGAGGCAGGCATTACCAGTTCAGAGCACCGCCCTTTGGTCTCACCACAACCCCCAAGGTTTTCACCAAATGCATGGCAGTAATAACAGCTCACTTGAAACTGTAGGGATTATGGCGTTTCAATATCTAGATGACTGGCTCATAACCACCTCAGCAAGGCATCTTCTAGTTAAAGAGAGGCAAATTCAAACCAAGAGAAGAAAGGTTAATATTGACGGCCCAAGATAGTGGGCTACATACATGTTTGTTTACAAAGTCCATTGAACATGTGGGAGAAGCAGACAAATGTATGATGTTAGGTAGTCCAATCTCACCTTCATTTTTACATATGGGTTCGGAGCCGATCCTCGGCTCTGACTCGGCCGATTTTCAAGCTGGAAGACTTCTGGTTGGCTCGTGACTAAGCAGGTATCCCATGGTGCACCAGTACAATCCCCAGATCTCGTTTGCCGCGTCGACGAGTTCGGATGTGCTTCTCTTGGCTCTGACTAAGTCTTTTCAAATTCTTTACATTCATATTGAATTTTGCATTTTAGTGTTGTTATCTTATAGGCAGTTGCCTTGTTGGTCCTTGTTGACTAAATTTAGTGAACTAGTTTATTAGTTTTAGTAGTTTATTGGTATCCTGTGTGCCAGTTAGTTAGGTGCCTTTGCGCTTTTTTGACTAAGTAGAAGTGTTAGTTGTGGCGTTTTTTTTTTTTTTTTTTTTTTCCCGCTACTAATCAACAGGGGCTCCTGTTGTTGTAGCTGTATTATTTGGACCTTTTTTTTTTTTTCCCTTTGACTGTTCGCCTTTATTCTGTAACATTGTTGTTTCTGGCGGGGATCCGCTTGTGTATTCTAGGATTGTTGCTGTTAGTTTTTCTGCCTATTATTAGGTTTACAAAGAATTGTATTTTTTTATCTACAGTTCTTACCTGTGTAATTGAACTCTGTGTGTTTGCGTTTTAATAACTTGGTCTGTTTGAGTTGGAAGATCTAGTTTTCTTTTCTGTTACACCGGGCTAGGCCCGTTTAACTTAGAGGACCTAGTCCTCGTGTAACATTTCTGAAGGGCTAGGCCCGTTTTAGTTAGAGGACCTAGTCCTTATATATCTCTCTCTCTTTCTGTTTTTTTGTGTGTGTGTGTGTGTGTGTGTGTGTGTGTGTGTGTGTGTGTGTGTGTGTGTGTGTGTGTGTGTGTGTGTGTGTCTGTACAATGTGTAAGGATAGTAAGGAGCATAAACCCTCTGTGTTCAAAAAGTGCATGAAATGCTCCCAGAAAATGTCATTAACGGATGGCCACGGTAGCTGTGTCTACTGCTTGGGGGCCATCCACTTGCAGGAATCATGCTTGTTCTGTTATGCTTTCTCTCCTAGAGTGTTGCAGGAGAGAAAGAACAAGCCGATACTCAAGGGTCTTCTGAAACCAACCTTTGAGGAAGCTTTATCTAGTTCATCAGCTTCTTCCAAGTCTACAAAGTGTGGATATGAATCCAAACCAAAATCTTCTAAAAGGCCTTCTCCGGCACCGGCTGGTGTCTTGGAGCCACCTTCCAAATTACCAAAATCTGCCTCCTCAACTCCTCAGTCTTTGGAGTCGAAGGAGAGCACCATGGTATCAGAGTCGGTCGCAGGTGCTTCGGTGCCAAATTCTAAGCCATTGGAAGCAGCAATTGACTCTGCTGCTTGGAGCTGGTCTGTAGATGTCCTACCGGTCTCCTTACTTCTCAAGTCTCCAGTGCCCCCTAGGTCAAGATCCCCTATAATATCTTCCAGGAGCCTTTTGGAAGAAGATGTGGGGAGGGTAGTGCTGAGACTCCTGAAGTCGTCTGCTGTGCCAAAATTGTTGCTGGCTCCGACCCAGTTGGCTCTGGAGCCACTCGATCAGTTTTGCCCTCATCTGTTATTCCTCCTCCGAGCCATATTGGCCTTTCGGAGCCAGCAGAGGAACTCTCGGTTCCGGCTCCCTTTGTTGCTGCATTGGAGCTGAGTTCGGCTCCGACACGCTTGGCTCCGTCCGTCATGTCCAGGGACCGAAGCTCTCCTGTCAGCGCCGACAGGGAGGGTTGGAATCGAGCTTCTTTGGTTCCGAGCCTTCCTCTTGGTGCATCGGCCAGGGTGAGCTCAGACCCTCCATCTTTCTCAGAGCCGATGGCTCTGGCTCTGGCACCTACCCTTGGTCTCTTTGGAGCTGGGGAGGTCTTCAGAGCCGGAGAGGTCAGCGTTTGAGGTGATGAGGAGCATGCTATCTCACTCTACAGCCCCTGCCAGTGGTACAAGCATTCTTCCCCCAGGGCACCCACTTCAGTCTCAGCACCTACTCTCTCTGGAGACAGCAGAGACCCACAGCCTCAGGAGCCACCTGCTGGTGACCCCCACTCTTCCAAGGCCTCCCCAGAATTTCCCTTTGAGGAGCCCCCCCCCCAGAAGAGGGTATGCAAGAGGAAGCATATTGACCCCCAGGATGAGTCTCTGACGTTGGACACTGACCTCGAGGAGTCGGAAGGGTCCCCCAAGTCATCCTCTGATGATGTCTCCTTTGTGGACATCCTTGAGATCCTGAAGCAGAGGTGCGGCTGGCCCAATGTCAACCCTTCTGATGAGGAGTCTGTGTACCTGAAGGCTTTCGGGTCTCAACCCTCTGCCTGTTGGGTGTCTCCACTTTTTGACGAACTAATGGATCTGGTTAGTCGAAAGGTGTGGGATACTCCCGATGCCGTGGAGCCAGTCCCCAGGAGACCAAATAAGTTTCTGTCTGGCCCTCCTGGTAAAGAGTTCTTGTCTAAGGGCGTTCTCGTAGATGCCATGATGGTGGCGGCGGCCACGAAGAAGGAGTTGGCGGAGACTTCTTCCTCTGTTCATCCGCCAAACAAGGAGTCTCGACAGATGGACAGATTTGGGAAGCATGTATTTAGTTCAGCAGCATTTACTCTTCGTTCATTGAACTATCTTACTCACTTCACAAGGTTACAGAGGGATCTCCTCAAGGAGTCAGAAGATTCCATACAAGGTGTTTGTCCTGATGGAGTCCCTGATAGGATTTCTGCTCAGTTGTCCACCCTAAACTCTGTGGTTAACTCCTCCATGCGGCTTATCTCCCATGCTGCCGATGGAGCGAGCAGAGCAGTGGGTTCAGGAGTTGCCCTCCTGGATGCGCCTGTGTAATTTTGCAGAGCCATTCAAGTCCACCTTCACCAATGCCTTTTTGATGGTTCCTCATTGTTTGGTCCTAAGGTGAAAGAAACACTCACTTGGTGTGAGCAGGAAGGAAAGACTCTCTCTGCCGTGGGAGTCTGTTTTACTGTTCTCTCTCGACCATACCCCAAAGGTCAGAGGGGAGGTAAAATGTGGTTCAGAAAGTCCCAGAGGGTCTTTCCAGATACACAGAGTGAATCCTCCTTCAGAGGAAGAGGAGGAGGAAATGGTAGATGTCGCCCTAGAGGCAGGGGTGGTCCGCAATACCAGCAAGGCCGTGATTCCTTTTGAAGGCGGCCTTCTCAGCGCTCCTGATGTGGGGCCCAACTGCGTTTCTCTGGGGCCAGTCGGGGTCGCATCTCTTTGTATCTAGAAACCTGGCTAAATATCACCCAAGACACGTGGGTACAAAGAGTTGTTACCAGAGGTTATATCATACCCCTTTCCCGTCCATTGTTTATTCCCAAGACGATCCCAGATGTTCTACCCAATCACAGGGATCAGGCAACTGTGGAGGTCAACAAGTTGCTCTTAAAAAGAGTCATCCAGCCCGTCCCAGCAGACCAGACAGGATCCGGAACTTACTCCAGGTTCTTTTTAGTTCTAAAATGAACTGGAGACTGGAGGCCAATTTTGGACCTCAGCAGATTAAACAAATCCATGAAGAAGGACAGGTTTTGGATGGTCACACTGCAGTCAATACTCCCGTTGTTAGGGAAAGACTATTGGATGTGCTCTCTGGATCTCCAAGACACCTACTACCATATAAAAATGGACAAGATGTCAAGGAGACATCTGCGCTTCCGGCTGGGAGCCAGTCATTATCAGATGTTAAGTTGTCAATCTCGCCTTCATTCTTGCTTGATGGGTTCGGAGCCGATCCTCGGCTCCATGCACTGCTTTAGCTCGAGAACTCCTTTTACCAGCTCGAGGCAGCCCCATATCCCATGATGCAAGGCTAAGTACCCAGATCTCGTTTGCCGCTTAGGAGGTCTTCTCTTTACCAGCTCCTGGTAAGTTGTTCACTTTTGTGATATTTAAGCCCCTTTTTAGTCAAAAACCTTTTATTGATAGTTTTTAAGTTTAATTGTACCTTTTCTGACAGAAATTCCCTGTCTCCTTTAATTTTTTGTTAGTCAATCTTTTCCCTATCCCATCCCCCCCCGTTAGGGTGTGTGTGTGTTGGTTTATAGAGTACCTTTTGGTATTTTATTTAACTTAATTTTGACTGGTGTGTGTGTGTGTGTTTTTTCAGCACCATGTCAAAGGAGAGGGTCTCAGGTTTTAAGAAGTGTGACTCGTGCTGTCAGAAGATGTCTCTGACAGACGGTCACACTTCTTGCCTGTATTGTCTGGGCCCTCTTCACCTGCAGGACTCCTGTGCTATTTGTCACTCCTTCAGCCAGAGAGTCCTGCAGGAAAGACGGAATAAACTGATTCTTAGGGGCCTTCTTAAGCCGGAGGGCTCGCCGGCTAAGTCGGCTCCACCAAAATCAGTAAAACCTTCCAAGGCCCAGGCTTCTGTACCTAAGCCTGCGGCCTCGGCTCCGACTCGTACTGAGTCGAGATCGGCTCGGCTGGAGCCGATTCTAGCTTGACAGCCGGCACCGATGGCTATCGGTGCGAATCTGTATTGACCACCGATGTCGGCTCCGATCGGCTCCGACACCCATGTGGCACAGGCATCGTGTCGGCCCGATCGGCTCCGACACCGTTACTTTGGTGGCTGTATCGGCTCGGCTGGAGCCGATACATCGAGCTTCCTGTCGGCTCGAGGTCGGCTCGACAGGATCTATTGTATCGGCTCCGATGGCTCATTCCAGGAAGAGGTCGAGGTCTCCTTCCTTGGAGCCGATACTTTCGGCTCCGGCTTCACCTCTTCTATCGGAACGGAGCCATCGGAGCCGATCTTCAAGGTCATCCAGGTTGTCAGATCATGACCTAGAGAGTGGTCAGTAGATTACTCAAGTCACAGGTACTGGCCCAAATGTTACACAGTCCGTCTCAACAGACGACTGTTGGTCCACACCCCATTACAGTTCCTCCTTCAACTCTACCCCAGAGCTTGGAGTTGGAGTCTTCGGGAATGGTTACTGCTACGGCTGGAGGACGGATACCCCCTTCTGTTCCTTCAGCCTCTACTCTTATCTCCTCTTGAGACCTTCCTTAGAGGGATTCGTGGTCGGGCTTCCATGGTCTCCTCCGAGGGGTGAGTGGCATCGACCCTTGTCGAGCCCGCTCTTCCCTTGGAGCCTCGGCCTTGGTGAGCTCGGCTCCGACATCTGCCTCGAGACTTCCCTTCGGTGGTCCCTGGAGTTCCTAGCTCTTCGAGCGGGTTCTCTCGGACCTGCCTGGGAGGGAGCGTTCGAGGTGATGAAGAGTGTACTGGCCACTGGTATCAGTCAGCAGTCTGTTCCCGTAGCTCCTCCTCTATAGTACCTGTTGACATCTCTGCCACTTCTCTTGCTACAGGACCCAGAGATCCTCCGCCTCAGGTTTCCCCATTGGGAATTTCCCCTCTTCCGAGGATTCTCCTGATGTTTCGGGAGATCCTCCTAGGAAGAGGACTTGTAAGAGGAAGCATGTAGACTCCCGAGTCTGTCACTGGATACTGACTTTGATGAGTCAGAGGGATCCCTAGATCCCCTCTGAGGATGTCTCCTTCTCAGACATCCTAGAACTTCTGAAACAGAGGGAAACTGGCCCACCAACAATCCCTCTGAGGATGAGTCAGTATACCTAGAGGCGTTTGGATCTCGGCCCTCCACCTCCTGGGTATCTCTGCCTTTCGACCCCTTATGCAGGTGATTGCACGAAAGGCGTGGGCAGCTCCTGACTCTGTAGAGCCAGTCCCTAGGAGGCCTTCTAAATTTATCACTGCCCCGAGCGACAAACAATTCCTTACTAAGGGTGTCCCGCTGATACCATGGTGGCTGCGGCCACCAAAAGGAACTTGCAGATCCTTCCGTGCCCGTCCATCCTCCTAATAAGGACTCTAGGACCATGGATAGGCAGTAAGCGGATGTTTTCCTCAGCGACCTTTGCTATGCGTTCGCTGAATTACCTATGTCACTTCACCAGGCTCCAAAGGGATATCCTAAAGGAGCTGGGAGAAGTAGTTCAGGATCCTACAGCTGCAGGGGCTCAAGAAAAAATTGCTTCTCAGCTAGGAACCCTCAATTCCATTGCAAACTCCTCCATGCGGCTAATATCTTATGCTGCGGATGGAGCGAGTAGAGCCAAGAGCACAGGTGTGGCTCTTAGGCGCCAAGCCTGGATGCGGCTATGTGATTTTATGGATCCCTTTAAGGCGTCCTTCACAAATTCTCCCTTTGATGGGTCAGCTTTGTTTGGCCCTCAGGTGAAGGAAACCTTGACCAGGTGCGAGCAGGACGGCAAGACTCTTTCTGCTGTTGGAGTCCGTTTTTCCACCCCTTCTAGGCCTTATCCCAAAGGACAGAAGGGTGGGAAGATGTGGTTCCGTAAATCCCAAGGAGTCACGCCGGATTCACGTGGTCAGTTTACCCCTAGAGGCAGAGGGGGTAACAATAACAGACGCTCTAGAGGCAGAGGGGGTCCGAAGAACCAGGGAAACAGGGAGCCTCTCTCTGACAAGCCCTTTCAGCATCCCTGAGGTGTTGCCCGGCTGTCCCGATTATCACTGTACCCAGAAGCCTGGCATTCCCTCACTCAAGACAGATGGGTACAGTCGATCATATCCAAGGGTTACATAATTCCTTTCGAGGAAAGTCCTTTCCCCTCAAATTCCCTTCCAGATGTACCACCCGGTCTAAGGGACATTGCAGAGTTAGAAATCGCAAAACTACTGCAAAAAAGAGCCATTCAGCCAGTTACAATAGACCATTCAGAGCCCGGAATCTACTCAAGGTTCTTTTTGGTCCCCAAAAAGACGGGAGACTGGAGACCAATATTGGATCTCAGCAGACTCAACAAGTCTGTCAGGAAGACAAGATTCGAATGGTCACTCTTCAGTCAATTCTGCCCTTCTTACAGAAGGACAACTGGATGTGCTCAATAGATCTTCAGGATGCGTACTATCACATCAAAATTCACAGACGCTCCAGGAGATTTCTCCGCTTTCGGCTGGGGTCCAGTCATTTCCAGTTCAGAGCCCTGCCCTTTGGTCTCACTACAGCCCCCAGAGTGTTCACCAAATGCATGGCAGTGGTCACGGCTCACCTGAGACGTCAAGGATTCCAGGTGTTTCCGTATCTCGACGACTGGCTCCTGTCAGCCACCACCAGGCATCAGCTTATACAAGCCAGGGATTACACAATAGACCTTTGTTCTCATTTGGGCATCTCAATCAACTTCGAAAAGTCATCCTTATCGCCCTGCCAGTCTATTACTTTCATAGGCGCAAACTTAAACACTGTTCGGATGTCAGCTACCCTTACAGAACAAAGAGATGTTCTTCGTCTTCCCTTGCTGCAGTCCTGACAATTGGGTATAGTCCGCGTCCCAGTCGGCCCGAATACCAGAGTATAAGGCTGACGTCGGTCATGGCGCCTTAGACTGACGTCAGTACGTCAGGGTACTAATGCGCATGACCGGCGTCATTTCCTCAGTCTTTTTTGCCGCATGGTCCGATGCAGAAGCAATTTTGCGAGTGCAGGTTGGCGTTCTGAGATTTTCCGAAACCGGAGTTTCAGACCGAATACAGAGTTGGCTAAGTAACCCGTTGGAACATTTTGGTTTTTCTTGCCTCAGTATTTAACCGGATGTCAGAAAAAGTGAATAACTGTATTTCTTGTGGGAAGCAGATACCGCATAGGGATTATCATACATTGTGTATACCTTGTTTAGGGCCTGAGCACGACGTTGTTGGTTGCCGCTCTTGTGCTAGATTTAACAAGCACTATTAAGAGGAGGCTTGATTGTGCTAGGTTAGTGTTTGGGAAGCGTAATTATACTATGCCGCCGGATGCTCCGCCTGCTTCATCTAAGAAGCGCAAGGACAAAACAGTGAAGTCTAGGGGTGAGGAACCGCAGTCCCGGACGCCGGTCCTTTAGAAGGCTCAGGGAGCCAGAGGTTTTGCCAGGAGTCTCTATGGAGTCTCAGGCAGATACTTTACTGTTACAGGATGTGCCCTCTCAGGAGGTAGGCCAGGCTGAGGGGCTTCTCAGGTAACTGTTCTTCCCTCTCTTCCCAAGGTAGTTAGGGCCTCTCCTTCTGTTGCCAAAGCTTCTTTTAGAGGAAGGCCAAGTTCAGCTTCTGTAGGGGCTTCTCCTAGCATTTCGGCTCTGTGCCTAAGAAACATATGCTTAAAATGGCAGAAGATTTGATTACTCTGATTAGAGGTTCTATGCCCCACCTGATAAGAGGCCTAGGGTGGAACAGGAGTTTGATAGTTTTGAACAGTGTTCACAGGCTTCAGAGTCTTCTGTGGAAGACTTGCCAGAGTTTCCTACTTATTCTGATTCTGATGTGGATGATTCCACTCCTTCAGCTTCTCCTCCTGAGGATTTTTCATTTTCAGAGACTCTTCACTCCATGAGGGAGCACTTTAAATGGGAAGGCCAAGATTACTCTGACTCCAGGAAAAGGCTTAGGGAATTCTTGTTTTTGCCCCAGCATAGGCCCTTAGCTATTCCTCCTGGGGTGAATGTGGTGGAGGATCTCCTTGCAGAGGCTTCTCTGAACCCTGATTCCTTGCCTCCTGCTCCTGTTAAGCCTGATAGGTATTATAGGGTGCCCGAAGCTCATAAGTATTTGTTTAAGAGTCCCAGGGCGGACCCAGAAACTGTTTCTCAGGGGCCTAAAGGTGTTAAAGCTTCTGTGGTTAAAAATCCTGTACCCTCTGATAAAGAGGCAAGGGCTTTGGATAGGTGGGGTAAGAAAGTATATACTTCTTCCACTCTAGCCATGAGGCGTTGAATTGTCAATTTCATATGCTGAAATATCAGAATTATCTCCTTTCCCAATTGAAATCTAAGGTGGATGCTTTGGCGGAAGGTATTGAGTGTAAAGAATTGCTGGATTTGGTTCATGTGTCTGAACAAGTGGGTAAGCATTCTTTGCAGTGTGGTTTTGATGCTGTTCAGGCCTCCTCGAGGGTGGCTGCTACTAGTTCTGTTCTTCGCAGACATGCATGGTTGAAGGATCAGAATTTAGCTGAGCATGTTAAGACCAGGATTTTGGATGCTCCTTTACAGTCTGATGTGTTGTTTGGACCGCCTGTGGAAGCAGTTTTAAAGAAAATGGAGGACAAAGCTAAGTCTATGCAGACTGTTAAAGATTTTTGCAGGTGCAGCCTCCAAGTTTAGTAGAAATTGGCCTGCTAAGGGGTGGACATATCCTGCTTTATGGTTCCCAGTCTAGGGGTAGGTCTAGACGTGGTAGGGGCAGGGCTCAAGGTTCTTTAGGCCTAGATCAGACAGTTCACCTGCTCAGACTTCTGGTGAGGGCAGGGGTCAGTCCTTTCGTAAGCAGAACCAATGACCTGCCTTTTCAGCTGCCAGTGGACTCTCGTCTGGCAGCTCCTTTGGGAGGAAGATTGTCTCTTTTCAAAGAAAATTGGGATTTAATCACTCAAGACAGATGGGTGCTGGATATCATTCATCACGGGTACAGATTTTATTTCCACACAATGCCCCTTTCAAAGGCATGCCAGATGTTCCTCCTCCACAAAGAAAAGAGGCTCACAAGCAAGTTTCTCAGTTACTCCAGATAGGGGCTATTCAGCCAGTCCCTGTGTCAGAAAGGGGCTTCCGATTTTATTCTCGCCTGTTCCTAGTACCAAAGAAGGGGAACACGTGGAGACCAATTTTGGATTTATCTATCCTCAACACTTATCTGGACATTCCCAAGTTCAAGATGTTGACGTTACAGCAACTGTTACCTCTGCTGGGCAAGGATCACTGGATGGTAACTTTGGATCTCAAGGAAGCTTACCTTCATGTGCCCATAAGGCTAAGTTGCAGAAAGTATCTGCGTTTCGAACTGGAGATTTTCATTATCAGTTCTCTGCATTGCCCTTTGGCTTATCTACTGCCCAGAGTATTCACAAAGGTTCTGGCTCCAGTGATAGCTTACTTCAGGCTTCAAGGCATTCAAATTTATCCTTACTTGGACGACTGCCTGATTCTGGCTCAAGAAAAGGAACACCTTCTACAGCATCTGGAATATGTCATAGCAGTGCTAAGATGCCTAGGGTATTCTGTGAACGAAATAAAGTCCAGTCTAGTACCCTCTCAAGACATGTGCTTTCTGGGTGTGAGACTGAATACAGCAGCCCAGATGGCCTTTTTAACCCCGGACAAACAAAAGAGTCTGTCACTTTACTTCCATCAACTATCTCATCAGTCCGTGCTGACTGCAAGGACAGTCCTTCAAGCATTAGGGTTCATGGCATCTTGTATTCTGGTGCTTCCCAATGCCAAACTGCATATGAGGAAGCTGCAATGGTATCTCAAAATGTATGGACACAGCACTGCCAAGATTTGGACACTGTCATTCAAATAATACCTTGCCTTCAAAAGGAATTCTTGTGGTGGGCTCAGGAATGTCACCTAAACAAGGGACTCTCTGTGACCCGGCCAGAGGCGAGTCAGATTTTAACGACAGATGCCTCGGACACTGCTTGGGAGCTCATCTAAATGGAAAGTGGATACAAGACAAGTGGCCTGCCAGACTACAGCATCTACATATCAACATGAAGGAGATGTTAGCAGTCCAGTTTGCATTGATGGCGTTCAAGGAGTTACTTCTTCCAGGGCAGGTGTTGATTCTGACAGACAACACAACTGTCATGTGGTACATCAACAAGCAAGGGGAACACATTCTTATCCTCTATGCAGGCAAGCAATGATTTTATGGGAGACTGCGTTAAGCCTGCAACTGACTCTTCAGGCAAGGTTTCTGCCAGGAGCACAGAACTCCCTAGCAGATGTATTAAGCAGACAAATCATGGATCCCCACGAGTGGAAACTGGATCTTCATGTATTTCAGAAATTGACAGTGTCATGGGGAACTCCAGACATAGATCTGTTCGCTTCTCCACTAAACCACCAGCTGCCAAAGTATTGCACAAAGGGGTTTCATCACACAGCTTGGAAAGTGGATGCTCTGTCTTTCAGTTGGAAAAACCTTCATGTCTATGCCTTTCCACCTCTACCTCTTCTTCCAAAGGTATTACTAAAGGTCAGACAGGACAGGCCAAGGATGATTTTGATAGCTCCAGATTGGCCTCGGCAACACTGGTACCCACTTCTAAGGAGTCTTGTAAAGAAGCCTCCATGGCCTTTACCTCTGATTCCTCATCTGTTATCTCAGAAGGACGGTCATCTGCTCAATGTCAAGCTTCCATCTCTTCATCTCACAGCTTGGCATATTCTGTGTTGAAGCATGGTAGGTCTCAGCTTCCTCAACAAGTTTTAAATGTGATTATGGAAGCTAGAAGGCCTAGTACTAGGAGAGTACGCAGAAAAATGGAAGAGATTTTTCTTTTGGAGTACAGCAAAGAATTTGGAGATTTCAGAGCCTAATTTGAGTGTGGCTCTTCAATATCTTACTGAATTATTGGACAAAGGTTTGTCTTTCTCTTCCATAAAGATTCATGCTGCAGCAATTTCAGCTCACTATGATTGTGACCCACCTTTGTTTTCGCATCCTTTGTTCAAGCAGTTTCTTAGAGGGGCAAAGAATATAAGACCCCCACGTAGAGCTCCTACTCCTGCTTGGGATCTCAATTTTGTGTTGGAAAAACTTACTCTACAACCTTTTGAGCCTGCAGCTACTGCTGAATTGAAATATTTGTCATGGAAGACTGCTTTTCTGTTGGCTATTACTTCTGCAAGAAGGGTGTCTGAGTTGCAGGCCCTTATGGCAGTAGAGCCCTTTTGATTTTCCATAAGGACAGGGTATCATTACGCACTAATCCTTCCTTTATGCCTAAGGTAGTTTCTAGTGTGGCTTTAAACCAAACTATTCATTTGCCTACGTTTTTGCAGATCCTCAAAATAAAGGGGAAAAGATTTTGCACACTTTAGATGTACACAGGCAATTGCGTTATTATTTGAGCAGGACTAAAGATTTTAGGCAGTCTCAGCAGTTACTTGTTTCTTTTGCTTTAAGTTCACAGGGCAAGCCTGTGTCAAAACAAACTATTTCTAGGTGGATTGGCTTTTGCATTGCATTTTGTTATTCCCATCATGGCAAAGAGGTTCCAGCTGGGATTAGGCCTCATTCCACTAGGGCTACTGCCACTTCAACAGCATTTCTAAGGGGGTGGCAACTAAGGATATTCTGGAGGCAGCTACTTGGAGTTCAGTGCATACTTTCTCTAGGCATTATCACCTGCCTATATACTCTAAGACTAGAGCTGGTTTTGCCACAGCTGTTTTACAAGGCATGTTGTCAGCTCCTGCTACTTTATAATTTGCCAGCCTCCCTTACCTCTGCTTTGGGATTCTACCCAATTGTCAGGACTGCAGCAAGGGAAGACGAAGAACATAGTACAGTTTTGTACCTACCATAAATGTAGATGTTCGAGGATTCCTTGCTGCAGTCCAATTTACCCTCCCTCCTTCCCTCTGTGTTTCAGGGTGGTTGTGTAGGTGAGTTTACATGCTTATATTTTTGTATATATTACTGTATATATTGTACATGTTTTTTGGTGCAGGTTGTTTTTGGGACTTGTCTTTTTGGGTCTTCTGACATCTGGGGCAAGAAAAGACTGAGGAAATGACGTCGGTCATGCGCATTAGTACCCTGACGTACTGACGTCAGTCTAAGGCGCCATGACCGACGTCAGCCTTATACTCTGGTATTCGGGCCGACTGGGACGCGGACTATACCCAATTGTCAGGACTGCAGCAAGGGAATCCTCGAACATCTACATTTATGGTAGGTACAAAACTGTACTTTTCAGACATTCAGACTCATGTCAGGATCATTCTGGCCAGCAAGAAAATACAGGCCAGAATGGTTCTAAAGGTATTAGGTCTCATGGCTGCGACCATTACTCTTCTTCCCCTGGCTCGATTCTACATGCGCCTTCTTCAGTGGATGCTGTTCACACAGTGGTCATACCAGCAACTTCCAATGCGTCACCAGATTCTGGTGACACAGACATGCAAAGAGCATCTTGCTTGGTGGATCACATCATCTCAGGTTCACCAAGGCAGGTGCTTTGTACCTCCGTCCCCGATAG
Organism: Protopterus annectens; assembly: GCF_019279795.1. Classification (NCBI taxonomy): domain Eukaryota; kingdom Metazoa; phylum Chordata; order Ceratodontiformes; family Protopteridae; genus Protopterus; species Protopterus annectens. The sequence continues at coordinate 197,396,587 of NC_056749.1, read as the reverse complement.
CCACTGTCACCACGGATGCCTCCCTGATCGGGTGGGGGTCATTATCAGGCAGGATGGTTCATGGGACGTGGCAACCGTTCGAGTACCATCTGCACATAAATGTCCTGGAGATGAGAGCAGTGCTTTTAATGTTGCAAGCCCTCAACGACTTTCTTCCCGTAGGGACAATTGCAGTCCACACAGACAACATGTCTGTAGTTTGGTATATCAACAAACAGGGCGGAACCAAGTCCTACCCCTTGTGTCGAGAAGCGCTCAGACTATGGCAATGGGCGATCTTCTCTCATCGGTTTCTGGTAGCAATGCATATCCCTGGGAAAACCAACATTATAGCAGACAGATTGAGCAGAGCTATCCTCATGCCTCACGAGTGGTCTCTCAAGCAATCTATAGCGGAAGAGATTTTTCTGGAATGGGGTGCCCATGTTGCGATCTTTTGCTACTCCCCAAAACAGCAAATGTCCAGACTTCTTCAGCCTCTTCCTCTATCAGGCCATCCCCAGAGACGCTCTGACCCAGGATTGGCCCCAGGGACTTCTTTATGCCTTCCCCTTTTCCTCTGATCCCTCAGGTGATCCAGAAAGCTACCGTTTGAGAGCCAAATTGATTCTCATTGCCCCTTACTGGCCTCGACAAGTTTGGTTCCGTTCCTCCATCATCACCTTTTGGTGCAGCCTGGCATCTGGACCCAGTGCCAGATCTACTGATTCACCAATCCGGTCAGCTGCACGGTCAATCCCTTCTCTCAACCTCACAGCATGGTTGCTCCACTTCCTTCCTTAGCCAGGCTTCCTTTGATCTCTAACCCAGTTAGAGACATCATAGTAGCTTCACTAAAATCCTCTACCAGGAGGATTTTCACAAGCAAATGGAACGTTTCTCTTATTGGGCTAAGGCCCAAAATATTGATCCTTTTACTGCCCCTGTTCAGGCAGTTCTGGACTTCTTAGCAGAGATTTTTCATGCAGGCTCCTCTTCTTCCACAGTCAGAGTTCAATTGGCTGCTATTTCCAATTTTCATGTCGGGATAGCAGATCATAATATTATGTCCCATAGGCTCTGCAGGGCCTTCTTGAAGGAATTTTCCTACTAAAACCTCCAATCAGGAATCCTCCTCCTCAGTGGGATCTAAATTTAGTGCTGACATCCTTGATTCTTCCCCTTGAGCCAGCTGTTTCTTGTTCCCTGAAATATCTTTCTTGGAAAACGTTATTTCTAGTGGCTATTACATCTGCCAGGAGGGTGTCTGAACTTCATGCTCTTCGTTCGACCCTATTTGGTTCTCACAAAGACAGAGTATCTTTGAGAACTAACCCAACCTTTTACCTAAGGTCGCTTCAAAAACAATTTGAATCAATCCATTGATCTCCGGTATTTTTCCTAACTATTCAGACAGAGCTGAACAAAGCTACATTGTCTTGATGTCCATCGTCAACTTAGATATTATTTGGACAGAACAAAAATTTAGAAAATCTGATCAACTTTTTGTTTCCTATGCGGATAATAAAAAGGCCTTCCTGTTTCTAAAGTGACTTTGTCCAGATGGCTTTCTTCGGTCATCACTGAAATTTATACTCAGGGGAAAACAGCTGTGCTCAAAACCTAAAGCACATTCAACTAGGAGTTTAGCTACTTCTACAGCTTTTCAAGCTAGACTTCCTTTGGACACTATTTGTGCAGCCACTTGGGCCACTCCTCACACTTTTGTTTCCCATTACAAATTGGACTTGGCCTCCAGGGACAGAGCCAGTTTTGGCTCTACAGTCCTCAAGAGTTTGTTCCATTGAGCCACCCAGGATAGAGGTGCTAGGACGGTCCCATCAAGCAAGAATGAAGTAGATTGACAACAACATTAAGAAGTTATGTACCTACCATAACGTTCCATGTTAGTTGTCTTCTCTCCTTCTTTCTTGACCCTCCTTCCCCTGGCCTGGACAGACCTTGTATAAGAAACTATTATGCTAAAGACCATTCAGACCTGGTCCTTTTCCATCTGTAAGTTTCTTCTTCCTTTGGGAAGTATTTTATGCTTGGTGTTATTGCCCTTTGTCAACAAACGAGATCTGGGTACTTACCGCCTTGCATCATGGGATATGGGGCTGCCTCGAGCTGGTAAAAGGAGTTCTCGAGCTAAAGCAAGTGCCGAGTCGGAGCCGAGGATCGACTCCGAACCCATCAAGCAAGAAAGAAGGCGAGAGAAGACAACTAACATGGAACGTTATGGTAGGTACATAACTTCTTATTTCGTGCTCTGCCCTTTGGTCTCACCATAGCCCCCAGGGTGTTCATCAAATGCATGGCAGTAGTGACAGCTCACCTGAGATGTCTGGGATTCCAGGTGTTTCCGTATTTGGACGACTGGCTCCTGACCGCCCTCACCCAAGCATCTACTCATCCAAAACAGGGACGCCACTTTTCAACTTTGTGCTCAACTAGGGATCTCCATAAACTGGAACAAATCTGCATTAGTGCCCTCGCAATCTGTGAAATTTATAGGCACAGAGGTAGACACAGTGCATGTGACAGTTCGTCTTCCTGCCTAAAGAGCACAAAACCTCATCTCCCAAGTTCAGCGTCTTTCTTCCGCTTCAGAAAGTCAAAGCAAAATGGGTCCTTCAGCTTCTCGGGATGATGGCCTCAACCATTCTGTTAATACCTTTAGCTAGGTTGCACATGAGAATTCTCCAATGGCTTCTGTCTTCCCAGTGGTCCTTCCAATATCTTCTGCTGAGCCATCCTATCCTGCTAATGGAGTCGTGCAAAAAGGACCTTCTTTGGTGGATAGCTCCCAACTAGCTGTTCACGGCCAACCCGTTGCCACTGTGACCACGGATGCCTCCCAGTTCGGAGGGGGCATTATCTTGGCAGGACGGTCCACGGCACATGGCAAGAACATGAGGCTCATCTGCATATCAGTGTTCTGGAGATGAGGGCGGTGCTTCTGGCATTGCAAGCACTTCAGGACCTTCTTCCTCTAGGGACGATTGCGATATAATCAGACAACATGTCGGTAGTGTGGTATATCAACAAACAGGGCGGTACCAGATCTTACCCACTCTGTTGAGAGGCCATGTGAGTTTGGGAATGGGTGATTTCTTTCCAGCACTTTCTGGTTGCAATGCACATTCCGGGGGCAACCAATGTGATAGCCGACAAGCTCAGCCAGGCGATCTTACTGCCTCATGAGTGGTCTCTGAAACGGGAAATAGTGGAACAGATTTTCGGAGATGGGGACAGCCTTGCTGCGACCTTTTTGCCAGCCCAGTCAATGCCAAATGCAGCAGCTATTTTTCCCTCATTCCCCCTCCGGGGGAGACACCCAGAGACGCTGTGGTTCACGATTGGCCCATGGGACTTTTGTAAGCTTTTCTTCCATTCCCTCTTATTTCCAAAGTGATTCAGAAAGCCAGTCGGCTGGGAAGCAGGTTGATCCTCATTGCTCCTTACTGGCCTCATCAGGTCTGGTTCCCCTTCCTCGAGACTCTTCTCCTGGACGATCCATGGACTCTGGACCCAGTTCCAGATCTGTTGACTCACATGTCAAGTTCACTACATCCCTCTCTTCACACCCTCAAATTGACAGCGTGGCTGCTCCAGTTCCATCTGTAGTCAGGCTTCATGATGTTTCATCCTTAGCGTCACAGATTCTCTTATCCTCTCATAAACCTTCAACCAGGAGGCTTTATGGCAGTAAATGGAAAAGGTTCTCTATTTTGGCACAGAAAATGAATGTTGATCCTTACACTGTTCCTGTTCCCGTGATTTTGGAATTGCTCTCCGAGCTTTTTCAGCAGGGATCTGCCGTGGCCACCATCAAAGTCCAGTTGGCAGCAATCTCTCATTTTCATTTAGGGTCTCCAGATGCAAACCTAATGTCTCATAAGCTGTGCAAGACTTTTTTGAAAGGGGCCACATTATTGAGACCACCGCTACAAAAACCTGTGGCCTCTTGGGACTTAAATTTTGTATTGTCCAAATTGACATCCCCACCTTTTGAACCTTCTCATTCATCTTCCTTAAATTTCTGTCTTGGAAGAACTTGTTTTTAGTAGCTATCACGTCAGCCAGACGTGTATCTGAGCTACAAGCCTCGTCTATTAAGCCACCTTATTTAATCTTTCATAAGGACAGGGTGTCTCTATGTACCAATCCTTCATTTGTCCTCAAAGTTTGTTATAAGGCCACCTTAAATCAGTACATTGAGCTTCCAGTTTTCTTCCCCAATCACTGTAATACAGCTGAATATCGTTTTCATCAGCTGGACGTTCATAGACAGCTATGTTTTTATTTGCAACGGACCAAACAATTTCAGAAATCAGATCAGTTATTAATTTCTTTTTCTGACTCTAGATTGGGCTTACCAGTTTCTAAGGTGATACTGTCAAACTGGATTTCTAGTTGCATAGCCTTCATCTACAACTCGGAGGGCAGACCGTTACCCCACAGGATCAAGGCTCATTCTACCAGGTCTCTGTCTACCTCTGCAGCCTTTCAAGCCAGGGTACCACTTGATCATATTTGTGCAGCAGCTATGTGGGCTAACCCTCACACTTTTATTACACATTATAAATTGGATTTGGCATCCAGGGGTAGAGCATCCTTTGGCTCCACGGTGCTCAGGAGTATTTTCCAATGAGCCACCCAAGAATAAGGCGCTAGGGACGCTGTCCCATATGTAAAAATGAAGGTGAGATTGGACTACCTAACATAAAGAAGTTATGTACTCACCATAATATTCCATGTTGGTAGTCGATCTCACCCTTCATTTTTACCAACCCGCCCTCCTGCCCCCATCCTGGATGATCTGGAGGTAATATTTGGTTGTCTTGGTTGGTGACCCTTTAGTATTTGTTTGTTTGTTAGGGGGTTTCTTTTTCTGTTTCTAGCGAGCAGCAAACAAGATATGAGGATTGTACTGGTGCACCATGGGATATCTGCTTAGTCACGAGCCAACCAGAAGTCTTCCAGCTTGAAAATCGGCCGAGTCGATTGGCTCCGAACCCATATGTAAAAATGAAGGGTGAGATGGATTTACCAACATGGAACGTTATGGTGAGTACATAACTTCTTTTTTTGTAAAACAGAATTGGAAACAGTTGCACACCTCGTTGCTGGTTGTGATATACTAATGGCAGAAGGACTGTATGCTGAAAGGCATAATAATGTGGAAAGACTGTTGCACTGGGGATTGTACAAACATAGTACTGAAGTGGCTGAAAAACACTGGAAACATAAGCCACAAAGCATCATAGAAAATGATGAAGTCTACTTCACATGGGATCACCCATTACTGACAGTTGAAAAGACAGATACTAGAAAACTGGATGTAGTAGTCCATGAAAAGAAGACAAAAGTAAAATTGATCATTGAAATTGCCACATCCAGTGACTACAGTTTCTTGCATACAGAGAGAGACACAAAGTCATAAAGTATCGAGATTTGCAGGCAGAAACGAGAGCAATGTGGAAGAAAGATACTGAGACTGTTCCAATAGTAGTAGGAGCAATGGGTCTTATAAAAAAGAATCTACAATCCTATTTAGATATGTTACCAATACCGTTGCTGCTTTGTAAACATCTCTGGAGGAGGACGTGACGATGGTTTTGTGCTAGAGTAGTTAAAAAAATTACCGTTTGCTTGCTTTTGTTTTCTACCCAAGTTGTTCCATCACTTTTGTTTCCCTTCAAAGTTAAGCCGTTATATTTTTCACTCTTTGCATTTGTATTCTTTGCTGAGGCACCAAGCGCTCGTTGGTGTCCGAACTTGCTGTGTGACGAACCAATATGGGGACGCCTTCTAGTGACAGCGCATGCCCGTTATGTACCATCAAATATGTTCAGTTTGGTGTAATTGGTCCTGATGAACTTGTAGGTGTTTTAATAATGTTTTTTTTTTTTTTTTTTTATAGTAAAACTAGTTCTGTACTTGCCCGTAATCTTTTGTGGTAGTGTGGCGGTAGATAATATTTTTATGTATTCGCGAGGCTGTGTATATTTTTCAAGGCATACTTTGCAGACTTCTATTTATGATTGTAATTTGTTTTTGTTAAAGTTGGTTAGTAGTAATGAATTATGCGTTGTAGTTAACAACGTTAATTCTTCTAATGTGTACAGAAATTAGTCTCGAAACATGTACGGTCTTGTTCCATCAGTGGCAGTGCATGAAATGGTATTTTATTATAAGCTCTGATTTGTGCAATTTAGCTAGGGTTAAGCTTTTGTTTTGATGTTTGTTGTTTTGGCTACTAGGCAGTGCTTGAAATATCTTATAAGCTTTTATAAGCTCTGATTTGTGCAGTTTAGCTAGGATTAAGCTTTTGTTTTGATGTTTGTTATTTTGGGAGATTTTATAAGTACTCTGGGGTGTTTATTTTTTCTTTATATTGACATTTTATTTCACAAGTCACTTCAGATGTATATATGCTACAGTGTCTGTCATTTAAGTGAACACTTTGCTACAGTGAGGGTTTTATGAGTTGTCAAACTCTTTGATTCTATATTGGGTTTGAGGAAGCCTCTTTTAATTTGGTTTGTTTGTTAGCTTGTATAGAAAAACTGGTTTTCCTTTTTATTTTCTTTCATATATGTTTCAGGGTAGTAAACTGAATGCAGCTGACAATCTATAGGTACTGCCTGGTGAAAGAATTCACAGATGGGGGTGAGGGAGATGGAGTGGTTATTAGTGGAGAATTTCCACGGTAAGGCTAGCCACCTGGTTGGTGTGAACCTTGTCTCTGTAGATAGTCACTGTTAAAGTAATACTCCAAGCCCACTTGCATAAAAAAATCGGGGGGGGGGGGGTGATGGATGGAAACAAGATGAGGAGCTCTTCGATATTGGGGACTGCTGTATGGCAAGTAGAGTGGGTGGAGAAGAATTTGAAGTTAGTATTGAAGGTATGTGTGTTGGGGGGTGTAACTTGGTTTGTGATGTTTCGATTGGTTGGGGAGAAGTTTCTGAGGCTGTAGTGTATGTTTGGTAGATAGTGGTGGGAATTAGATTTAAGGAGCTTAGGTGCAAGAGCTTCATAGATCTGTTCTTGCTGTACTGGCAACCATTTGGCTTTGTTTTTTGAGAGTGAGATAGTTGTGCTCTTAAGAGGGTGAGTTGGGGTGAAGTGACGTATTCTGGGATATATTTTCTTGGAAACTTGCTATTATGGCTGTGGTCCATGTCCAGATTGGTCCAGAAGGGCTCTCTTGCATATACCTGTTATTGGGTTGGATGGGTGGAGTGACAGATGTTCTTCATTCCACATTGCTGCAGTCCTAACTATTCGCATGACCCGGCGTCATATCCCTCAGTCTTTTTGCCATGGTCGATGCAGAAAGCATTTTTTGAGGTGCAGGTTGGCGTTCTGAAAATTTCTGAAGTCAGAGTTTCAGACCGAATCAAAGTTGGCTAAGTACCCGTTGGGAATATTTTGGTTTTCTTGCCTCAGTATTTAACGGATGTCAGAAAAAGTGAATAACTGTATTTCTTGTGGGAAACAGATACCTCATAGGGATTACCATACTTTGTGTATACCTTGTTTAGGGCCTGAGTTGTTGGATGCCGTTCTTGTGCTAGATTTAACAAGCACTATTTTAAGAAGGTTAGACTGTGCCAGGTTAGTGTTTGGGAAGCGTTGTAACTATAAAATGCCGTCGGATGCTGGAAGAACCGACAGTCCCAGGCGCCGGGTTCTTTAGAAAGACAGTGGCGGGAGGTTTTGCCAGGTGTTTCTTTGGATTCTCAGGGATAGAGTTTAGTCTTACAGGATGTTTCCTCTCAGGAAGTAGGCCAGGGTGAGGGGCTTCTCAGGTGGCTGTTCTTCCCTCACTTCCTAAGGTGGTTAGGGCCCCTTCTGTTTCCAAGGCTGCAGGCCAAGTTTGCTTCAGTGGGGTTTCTCCTAGTGCTTCAGGGTCTTTGCCTAAGAAACATATGCTTAAAATGGCAGAAGATTTGATTACTATGATAAGGGGTTCTATGCCCCTCCTGATAAGAGGCCTAGGGTGGAACCTGAGCTTGAGAGTTTTGAGCAATGCGAGGCTTCTGAGTCTTGGCTGAAGACTTGCAGGAGTTCCTACTTATTCTGATTCTGATGTGGATGATTCTACTCCTTCAGCTTCTCCTCCTGAGGATTTTTCATTTTCAGAGACTTTGCATTCCATGAGGGAGCATTTTAAATGGGAAGGCCAAGATTTCTCTGATTCCAGGAAAAGGCTTAGGGAGTTCTTGTTTACCCCAGCATAGGCCTTTAGCTATACCTCCTGTTTTGAATGTGGTGGAAGATGTTTTGCAGAGGCTTCCCTGAATCCTGATTCTTTGCCTCCTGCCCCAGTTAAACGGATAGGTATTATAGGGTGCCTGAAGCTCATAAGTATCTTTTAAGAGTCCTAGGGCAGACCGAAACTGTCTCTCAGGGGCCTAAAGGTGTAAAGGCCTCAGTTGTTAAAAATCCTGTCCCTCCTGATAAAGAGGCAAGGGCTTTGGATAGATGGGGAAAGAAAGTGTATACTTCTTCCACTTTAGCCATGAGGCGTTGAATTGTCAGTTTCACATGTTAAAATATCAGAATTATCTTCTTTCACAGTTGAAATCTAAGGTGGATGCTCTGAAGGTATTGACTGTAAAGAGTTGCAGGATTTAGTTCATGTGTCTGAACAGGTGGGTAAACATTCCTTGCAATGTGGTTTTGATGCTGTGCAGGCCTCCTCCAGGGTGGCTGCCACTGGTTCTGTTCTTCGTAGGCACGCCTGGTTGAGAGATCAGAACTTAGCTGAGCATGTTAAGACAAGGATTTTGGATGCTCCTTTGCAGTCTGATGTGTTGTTTGGTTCGCCTGTGGAAGCAGTTTTGAAGAAAATGGAGGACAAGGCTAAATCTATGCAAACTGTTAAAGATTTTTACAGGTGCAGCCTCCAGTTTAGTAGAAATTGGCCTGCTAAGGGTTGGACTTTTCCTGCTTATGATTCCCAGTCTAGGGTAGGTCTAGGCGTGGTAGGGGCAGAGCTCAGGGTTCTTTTAGGCCTAGGACAGGGAGTTCCCCTGCTCAGACTTCTGGGGAGGGCAGGGGTCAGTCCTTTCGTAAGCAGACCCAATGACCTGCCTTTTCAGCTGCCAGTTCATTCTCGCCTGGCAGCACCGTTGGGAGGAAGGCTGTCTCTTTTCAAAGAAAATTGGGATTTAATTACCCAAGACAGATGGGTTCTGGATATTATTCACCACGGTTACAGGTTTTATTTCCATACCTTGCCTCCTTTCAAAGGCATGCCAGACATTCCTCCTCTACAAAGACAAAGAGGCTCACAAGCAAATTTCTCTGTTACTCCAAATAGGGGCCATTCAGCGGTTCCTGTGCCAGAAAGGGGCCTAGGATTTTATTCTCGCCTGTTCTTAGTACCAAAAGGGGAACACGTGGAGACCAATTTTGGATTTATCTATCCTCAACACTTATCTGGACATTCCCAAGTTCAAGATGTTGGCGTTACAACAGCTTTTACCTCTGCTGGGCAAAGATCACTGGATGGTAACTTTAGATCTCAAGGAGGCTTACCTTCATGTGCCTATAAGACTAAGTTGCAGAAAGTATCTGCGTTTTCGCTGGAAATTCTCATTATCAGTTCTCTGCATTGCCCTTTGGCTTATCTAAGTATTCACAAAGGTTCTGGCTCCAGTGATAGCTTACTTCAGGCTAAAAGGAATTCAAATCTATCCTTACTTGGGCGATTGCCTGATTCTGGCTCAAGAAAAGGAAGACCTTCTACAGCATTTGGAATATGTCATAGCAGTGCTAAGATGCCTAGGGTATTCTGTGAGCGAAATAAAGTCCAGTCTAGTACCCTCTCAAGACATGTGCTTTCTGGGTGTGAGACTGAATACAGCAGCCCAGATGGCCTTTTAACCCCGGACAAACAAAAGAATCTTTCCAGTTACTTCCATCAACTATCTCTTCAGTCCGGGCTGACTGCAAGGACAGTCCTTCAAGCCTTAGGGTTCATGGCATCTTGTATTCTGGTGCTTCCCAATGCCAAACTGCATATGAGGAAGCTACAATGGTATCTCAAAATGTATGGACACAGCACTGCCAGGATTTGGACACTGTCATTCAAATAATACCTTGCATTCAAAAGGAATTTTTGTGGTGGGCTCAGGAATGTCACCTAAACAAGGGACTCTCTGTGACCCGGCCAGAGGCGAGTCAGATTCTAACGACAGATGCCTCAGACATTGCTTGGGAGCTCATCTAAATGGAAAGTGGATACAAGACAGGTGGCCTGCCAGGCTACAGCATCTACATATCAACATGAAGGAGATGTTAGCAGTCCAATTTGCATTAATGGCTTTCAAGGAGTTATTTCTTCCAGGGCAGGTGTTGATTCTAACAGACAACACAACTGTCATGTGGTACATCAACAAACAAGGGGGAACACATTCTTACCCATTGTGCAGGCAAGCAATGATTTTATGGGAGACTGCGCTCAGCTTGCAACTAACTCTTCAGGCAAGGTTTCTGCGAGCACAGAACTCCTTAGCAGATGTGTTAAGCAGACAAATCATGGATCCCCACAGTGGAAACTGGATCTTCATGTATTTCAAAAGTTGACAGTGTCCTGGGGAACACCAGACATAGATCTGTCCGCTTCCTCACTAAACCACCAGCTGCCAAAGTTTTGCACAAAGAGGTTTCATCACACAGCTTGGAAAGTGGATGCTCTTTCTTTCAGTTGGAAAAATCTTCCACCTCTGCCTCTTCTTCCAAAGGTGCTTCTAAAGGTCAGACAAGACAAGCCAAGGATGATTTTAATAGCTCCAGATTGGCCTCGGCAGCACTGGTACCCATTACTGAGGAGTCTGGTAAAGAAGCCTCCATGGCCTTTACCCTTGATTCCACACCTGTTGTCTCAGAGGGACGGTCACCTGCTCAATGTCAAGCTTCACTCTCTTCATCTAACAGCCTGGCATATTCTGTTTTGAAAGACAGCAGGTCTCAACTTCCTCAACAAGTTTTAAATGTGATTATGGAAGCCAGGAGACCTAGTACAAGGAAAGTGTGCGCAGAAAAATGGAAGAGATTTTTATTTTGGAGTGCAGCAAACAATTTGGAGATTTGCCAAATCTGAGTGTGGCTCTTCAATATCTTACTGAGTTATTGGACAAAGGTTTGTCTTTCTCTTCCATTAAGATTCATGCTGCAGCAATTTCAGCTCACTATGATTGTGACCCACCATTGTTTTCACATCCTTTGTTCAAGCAATTTCTTAGAGGGCAAAGAATATAAGACCCCGTAGAGCTCCTACTCCTGCTTGGGATCTCAATTTTGTGTTGGAGAAACTTACTCTACAACCTTTTGAGCCTGCAGCTACTGCTGAACTGAAATACTTGTCATGGAAGACTGCTTTTTGTTGGCCATTACTTCTGCAAGAAGGGTTTCTGAGTTGCAGGCCCTTATGGCAGTGGAGCCTTTTGATTTTTCATAAGGATAGGGTATCTTTAATCCTTCCTTTATGCCTAAGGTGGTTTCTAGTGTGGCTTTAAACCAAACTATTCATTTGCCTACTTTTTATGCAGATCCCCAAAATAAAGGGGAAAAGATTTTGCACACTTTAGATGTACACAGGCAATTCGTTATTATTTGAGCAGGACTAAAGATTTTAGGCAGTCTCAGCAGTTGTTTATTTCTTTTGCTTTGAGTTCTCAGGGCAAGCCTGTGTCTAAACAAACTATTTCTAGATGGATTGGGTGTTGCATTACATTTTGTTATTCCCATCATGGCAAGGAAATTCCAGCTGGGATTAGGCCTCATTCCACTAGGGCTACTGCCACTTCAACAGCATTTCTAAGGGGGGTGGCAACTAAGGATATTTTGGAGGCAGCTACTTGGAGTTCAGTACATACTTTCTCTAAGCATTATCACCTTCCTCTCTACTCTAAGTCTAGGGCTGGTTTTGCCACAGCTATTTTGCAAGGCATGTTGTCAGTTCCTGCTTCCTTATGATTTGCCAGCCTCCCTTACCTCTGCTTTGGGATTCTACCCAATAGTTAGGACTGCAGCAATGTGGAATGAAGAACATAGTACAGTTTTGTACCTACCATAAATGTAGATGTTGATCCACATTGCTGCAGTCCTCTGTGTTTAGGGGTGGTTGTGTAGGTGAGGTTATGATCTGCTAATTTTGTATATTTTGTATATATATATATTTTGGTGCAGGTATGTTGGCAGTGTTTGGTTTTGGGCCTTATCTTTTCAGGGTCTTCTGACATCTGGGGCGACTACCCAATAGTTAGGACTGCAGCAATGTGGATCCTCGAACATCTACATTTATGGTAGGTACAAAACTGTACTTTCTCTAGCCTGGAAGAGAAGTGACTTAACTCATGTCTTTTTTTTTTTTTTTTTTTTTTTCTAATGTGCTTATGAAACACTAGTGATTGACTTGGCCACATACTATAGCAGGATGGGAGGATGGCAGAATGGTTAAGGTGTTTACCTTGCAGGTGCAGGGTTTGATTCTCACATCGGGTAATTGAATAGGCTTAAAATGGCCCTCAATGGCAATTAGCCTAATACTAATCTATGAACCTATGTAACCCCATACGAATTGCAGGAGGAGTCATTACAGGGCACATTGCGAGTGCTGCGAAGAGCACTTCTGGCTGACATCAAAGATTGAAACAGTACTAATTTCGTGAACTTTAACCGTACCTTGACTTAGGAATGGTGTCCATTCCCATCATGGTATTAGAAACCCAAAAGATTTGGAGAAATTATTGTTCCAGTCTAGGAATTGTAATCAACCACAACAAATCTCAACTAGAACCATCTCAAATATTAAAATTCACAGGGGCCTTATTCAACACAACATCAGTGACAGCTTCTCTCCCCTTACCAAAGGTACAGACTATTTGTTTTCATGTCAAGAAAATAAATCAAAACTTGTCTCTATCAGCCCAATGGATTTTACAAACCTTGGGGTCAGTGTCTGCAGTGATAGTTCTAGTTCCATTAGCAAGATACCTTATGAGAATTCATCAATGGACATTAGCAACCCATTGGTCCATTCTTCATCAACCTCTGTCCACCAAGGTCAGTATAACTCAGGCATGCTAAAAGTACGTTTGGTGGTGGATTCACTCAGATCAAATACTACAAGGTTGTCCATTCATTCTCTCTCAGCCCAAGGCAGTAGTGACCACAGATGCTTTCCAGGTGGGATGGGGGGTGGCATTTCTTGGTAAAGACTATTCAGGGCACTTGTTCCCTGGAAGAGGCCAACATGAATATCAGTGTACTGGAAATGAGAGCAGTATTCTTAGCATTGCTGGTGTTCCAAGACTCTCTCCCTTCCAGAACTATTTCAATTCAAACTGGCAATATGTTAGTATTGTGGTACATCAACAAACAAGGAGGAACCAGACCTTAACCCTTATGTCGATGAGATTGTGGCAATGGGTGATCTCTTCAAATTGATTTGCATTAGCAATGCACATAACAGGGAAATCCAGCATGATAGCAGACAAGTTGAGCAGATCCATTTTGTTACCTCACGAGTAGTCACTGAACAACAGAATGGCGGAAGAGATGTTCTGCCAATGGGGCCAGCCATGCTGCGACCTCTTTGCAATTCTCATCAACAGCAAGTTCTTTTTCCCTGATCCCCCCACTGGGGGAATCACCAAGAGACACTGTTCTCCACAACTGGCCCCTTGGTCTCCTTTATGCCTACCCTGCAACACCTCTGATTCCCAAGTTTCTTCTGACGGCAACTTGATTGAAGAGCCCAGTCATCCTCATTTCCCATTACTGGCATCGTCAAATATTGTTTCCCTTCCTTTGGCATTATCTATTTTACCCACCCTGGATTCTGGATCCAGTTCCAGACCTCCTGTCTCACCCAACAGTCATGATTCACCCAGACATTTTGGGCCTAAAGTTGACCACATGGTTTCTCCAATTCCGTTGATGGCCAGACAACCCAAGCTCTCTTCCCTGGTATGTCACATTTTTTAGTCTTCCCACAAATTTTTCACTAGAAAAATTTATGAGAGCTAATGGAAAATGTTTGTTTTTTGGGCATCAATCCCCTTTTCCGCACCAGTACCTAAAAGTCTTGAATTCCTGGTATCTCTTTTTAATGTTGGAGCTATTCCCTCAATGGATAAAATCCAATTAGCTGCCATTTCCAGTTTCCATATTGGAGTTGACAATTCCACGTTGGCTTCTTCACGTCTTTGTAAAGCATTTATAAAAGGAACCTTTCTACTCAAACCACCCTTTAAAGATCCTACTCAACCATGGGATCTGAATTTAATGTTACAGGCCCTGCCTCAAACACCATTTGAACTGGCTGCAAAATATGATTTGAAATATTTGACTTGGAAAATTATATTTCTTATAGCTATAACATCAGCTAGGAGAGTTTCAGAACTTCAAGCTTATCCTGTAAGCCTCCTTATTTAATATTTCATAAGGGGGGGGGTGTCCTTAAGAACCAATCCTTACTTTCTTCCTAAGGTGGTGTCAGGATCCAACATTAGTCAGTCTATTAACCTCCCTGTGTTCTTTCCAAAATTTTGAAACAAGGGAGACTACATTTTGCATTTATTAGATGTCCACAGACAATTACGTTTCTATCTTCACAGAGCAGAGAAATTTAGAAAATCCTTTTCGGAATCGAAATTGGGAGAACCAGTTACCAGCATAACTTTATGAAAATGGTTAATGGATTGCATCACTTTTGTCTTTAACAGGTTTTGTCTGTCCTTGCCAAAGCCTGTAAGAGCCCATTCAACCAGGTCCATGGAAACTTCAGTTTTTTTATCCAGGCCTTCCATGGATGATGTCTCTGCAGCTGCACTTTAGCTTATTGTCATAACTTTATTACTCATTACAAGTTAGATCTGGTTTGTTAGGGAAGAGCGGCCTTTGGCTGAACAGTACTCAGGAATATCCTTCCTTAGGGTGCACCCAGGATTTAGGCAGCTGGGGACTCTGTGATGAGGAATGAATGAAAATTGACAACATCAGTTAAAGAAGTTTTTTACATTCCATGTGTGTTGTCCATTTTCATTCTTCCTCAACTCCCCTGCCCTTTTTTTCTTAATGATTTCTGGAAGAATGGAAAATTATTGTAGTAACTGAAGTAAGTGTTGTTTGAACTCCAGATAGTGACTTTCCATTTAAAAGCTTTTAATTTCATTGCAATATACATTAAAGGGCAGCAAACAAGATCTGCGGTAAAGAAGGGGATTGCTGCATTATGGGTAAGGGAGGAGCTCGAGAGACTGTAATATCCATGAGCTGTCAAAAAGTGACCGAGTCAGATCCAAGGATCGGATCCGAACCCTATATGTTGAGGAAGAATAAAACTGGACAACACAGATGGAATGATGTTCTTCGTGTTTCACTGTTGCAGTCATCACACTTTGGTTATCTGCCTGCAGGTAGCCCTCAGTCGGCACGAATACCAGTGTCTTTGAATTTCTGCGTTGGATGTTGTCGCCTCTTCCATGACGTCAGGTCGTCAGGGGTATAAAACATGCAGCCAACGCCATTACATCAGCTTTTCTTGCCATGCGGGAGCCCGAAGCAGAAGCAGTTCACAAGTGCCGGTCAGCCGCTACATGAAATTTTCATTTTTCGAGTTCAAACATGAAGTCTTCTAAAGCGAAGTACACCATTGTGGATCCTTTTTTCATGCTCTAACCAATGTCATAAAAAGTTAACAATTTTCTTGCCTGTGGAAAACAAATGCCTCACAGAGATTTTCATTCTTACTGCATCACCTGTTTAGGCCCAGACCACGATGTCCCTTGCTGTCAGTTTTGTGCCTTGTTCAGCGCCCGAACTATTCGTCATCAGGCTATTTTTGTCTCTAAATTCTTTTGCTCTCGTTTTCCATATTCCGAAATGGCTTTGATAAGGCATCCGACTACCGATCTTCCGAAAAAACACAAGGATAAAGACAGAGACAGATCGCATAGGTCCAAAACTGCCGACAGTGCTTCCGTTAAGCTAGTCGCCAGTCCACTGGTACTCAGTGAGTCGCTTTCGCAGCCCCTGTTACCCGCTTCTACAGATTCATAGGCCTCTACTGAGACCCATTCAGAGTCCAGTATGCCGCAAGATGCTTTTTCGACTATGGAACCTGCGAATGTCTCTACCTTGGATGGGTCCAGAGCCTCTGTGCAGGCACCGGCTTCTGAGGGTGTATTTAGCCCTTCCGATGTCGTATTAAACCGACTACTTCGTTAATGACTAAAACTACCAAATTTCTCATGCCCAGAGTTCGTACTACGCCTAGGAAACAGATGACCAAAGTGCATTCTCAAGCTCCCATGCCACAGAAACAAATGCTTAGAATGACTGAAGACCTTATTACTTTAATTAGGGGAAGCCAGCCTTCCCCCTCTAAAAGACAAAGAATTGATTTTCCTTCTGATTCTACAGACCATGAGTCCAGTGACTCTGACCGCTGTGATTACCAGGACATACCCTTATCTACCTATGAGGATTCAGATGCAGAGGATTCCATTCCCTCTGCCTCCCCCACAGGGGACTTTTCTTTTGGTGAAACTTTGCATACCCCAAGAGAGCATTTCCAATGGGAATCACAGGACTACCCACAGTCCAAAAAGAGACTCAGGGAATTTTTAGACTTGCCTCAGCATAAGCTTCTAGCTATACCCCTGTCCTGGATATTGTAGATGATGTCTTCATGGAATCCAGTCTTACCCCAGATACTTTACCACCAGCTCCTAGAAAGCCTGACAAGTACTACAAAGTACCTGACTCTCACAAATTTCTCTTTAAAAATCCCACTGCAGATCCAGAGACCATTTCCCAGGGACCTAAAGGTATTAAGACTATTACAGCCAAAAACCCTACCCCTTCGGTGAGGGATTCTAGGGCTCTGACAGATGGGGTAAGAAGGTATATACCTCTGCAACTCTTGCCATCAGGGCTTTAAATTGCCAGTTTCACATGTTGAAGTACCAGCAGCATATTATGGAACTAATTAAACAAAAAATGTTGTTGATTCCTGATTGTGCAGAAAATAAAGACTTACAATAGTTAATGCATTCTGCAAACCAAGTTGGTAAACATACTTTGCAGTGTGGTTTTGATGCCTTAGAAGCATGTTGCAGGACTGCTGTCACTGGGTCTGTTTGAGAATGAGAAGGCATGCTTGGCTGAAGGAACAAATCTTGCCAGACCATGTCAAAGCTAAATTACTAGATGCTCCGTTAAACCAAGAATGTTTGTTTGGCTCAAAAGCAGAAGTAGTTCTTAAAAAGATGGAGGAAAAACCTAAATCTATGCAAACTGTTAAAGATTTCTTACAGGTGCAGCCACCTAGATTCAGTAGGCATTGACCTTCAAAAACTGGTCCTTTCCAGTCCCTGCAAGACCTTCTCAGCCCAAACCCAAGGGCAACAGATCACAAATACTACAGTCATAGGGTATGCACAGATCTAAACAATGGAGTGCTCCCTCCTCAAAAACAGGGAGTGGTAAGCCACCCCCTTATGGAAAAAGTTCACAATGACTTGTCCTTCAGCCTTCCAAGCCATGCCCAAGTACTTGCCCCCCTAGGAGGAAAATTCACCCTGCATGCAAAAAACTGGGAGTATATTACCCAGGACCGATGGGTCTTAAACATTGTATCCCAGGGATACAGATTCTACTTCCACTCACTGCCAACCCCAAGCGGATTGCCAGACCTTCCTCAAAATCCAGTGGGCAGAGGCCCAAAAGCAAGTACTTTCTTTTCTCAGTATCAGGGCTATTCAACCTGTTCCAACAGAGCAAAGGGGACAGGGTTTCTACTCCAGACTGTTCCTGTTGCCCAGAAAAAGAGAACTCTTGGTGCCCTATTCTGGATCTGTCAACTCTCAACACCTTCGTGGTGGTACCAAAATTCAAAATGCTTACACTCCAGCAAATGCTTCCTGTGCTAGCCAAGGACTCCTGGCTAGTCACCCTAGACTTAAAAGAAGCTTATCTGCACATCCCCATAAGGGTATCTTGCAGGAAATATCTACGTTTCAGGGCCGGCTGTATGCACTATCAGTTCTCTGCACTTCCTTTTGGCTTATCTGCTGCGCCCAGGGTATTCACAAAGTGCATGGCTCCAGCCATTGCATACTGCAGGCAGAGAAATATTCAAATTTACCCATACTTGGACGATTGCCTGATCCAGTCGGACAGTCAGGAATTGCTACTTCAGCACCTGACGTTTGTAAAGAGTCTCCTAACTTCTCTGGGGTATACCATCAACGAAAAGAAATCACATCTGCTACCCAGCCAAAAGATTGTATTCCTGGGAGCAAGCTTGAGCACAACTTCCTAGATGGCATTCCTCACTCCTGAAAAGCAGGTTTATCTGACAAATTACTTCAAACTACTGGCCACCCAAACCCACCTATCTGCAAGAAAAATACTGCAAGCCCTAGGGTTCATGGCCTCATGCATTCTACTAATTCCATATGCAAGACTGCATGTGAGGAAACTTCAATGGTACTTAAAAAGTCTCTGGTGTCAACATTCTCAGGACCTGGAAACAGTGATTCTTATCATTCCTTGCCTAAGAACAAAGTTCATTTGGTGGGCAGAGGCTTACAACCACAACAAGGGACTCCCTTTCATTCAATCCCCCCGCCGCCCAAATCCTGGCAACAGACGTATCAGACTATGCATGGGGGGCTCACATGGCAGGCAAATGCATGCAAGGCAAATGGAGCCCAGGACAAATTCACCTGCATATCAATCAAAAAGAAATGTTAGCTGTACAGAATGCACTGATAGCCTTCAAATACCATATCCTGCCAGGACAACTCTTGATAAAGACAGACAACACCACAGTTATGTGGTACATAAACAAGCAGGGAGGAACTCATTTCTTCCCACTCTGCAAGTTAGCCATGGCTCTGTGGAACACAGCCTTGAGCAATCAAGTGCACCTACAAGCTCAATTCCTGCCAGGCAAACAAAATTCACTGGCAGACGACTTAAGCAGAAATCTAATGGACCCACACGAGTGGAAACTGGAACCCAATTCATTCAAACTTCTAATACACAGGTGGGGGACACCAGAGGTGGACCTCTTTGCTTCCCCCCAAAATCATCAACTGGGCAAATTTTCCACCAGAAATCCCCACAGCCAAGCATGGAAAGTGGATGCCCTATCCTTTACATGTAAAAACCTCTCAGTCTATGCCTTTCTCCCCCTGCGCCTCCTTCTAAAAGTACCACTCGAGATCAAACAGGGCAGGCCAAGGACAATCCTTATTGCACCAGACTGGCCACGCCAGCACTGGTACCCACTCCTACGCAGTCTGACAGCAGTGCCACCCTGGCACCTACATTAGACCCCCTCTCTGCTGTCCCAGCAGGAGGGACAGATTTTGCATCCTCGGCTGCAAACTCTGAACCTGGTAGCCTGGCTTATTCCCTGAATACATCACCAGCAACCCTCAGCAAACAGGTTCTGGATGTTATCCTTGAGGCAAGGAGGCCTATTACTAGGAAATCATACTCTGAAAAGTGGAAAAGATACTGTTCTTGGAGCCAGTCTGAAGGAAAGGACACAGCTGAGCCCACCTTACCTAAAATCCTAGATTATCTATCTAGCAGAACTGCTCCACAAAGGCCTGTCCTTCTCATCAATTAAGATTCATGCCTCTGCCATCTCAGCTCACTACAGTACTGAGCCACCCCTCTTCTCTCACCCTCTGATCAAACAGTTCCTAAGAGGAGCTAACAATTTAAGACCCCCAAGGAGAGCTCCCATTCCTGCCTGGGACCTTAACTTTCTACTAGAGAAGCTCGCGCTTCCACCTTTTGAGCCTGCTGCTGCAGCAGAGTTAAAATTCCTCTCTTGGAAAACAGCTTTACTTCTAGCCATTATTTCAGCAAGAAGAGTGTTTTGAGTTACAGGCCCTGGAACCTTTCATTATCTTCCATGCAGACAGGGTTTCCCCTCTGGACTAAATCATCATTTATACTCAAGGTGGTATCCAGTGTGGCTTTAAACCATTCCATCCATTTACCAACATTTTTTCCTAATCCTCAGAATAAAGGGGAAAGGATTCTGCACTCCTTGGACGTGCACAGATAGCTCAGGTTCTACCTTGAAAGGGCTAAACTTTTCAGAAAATCTGACCAGCTGCTAGTTAGCTTTGCTAGAGGGGCAGAGGGCAAGGCCATTTCAAAGCAAACCATTTCTAAGTGGATAGCACACTGAATCAATTTCTGCTACAAACACCAAGGAAAACCTACCCCACAGGGGATCAGACCTCATTCCACTAGGGCTGCCTCAACCTCTACAGCATTTCTCAGGGGAGTCCCTACCAGGGACATCCTGGAAGTTGCAACCTGGAGTTCTGTACACACCTTTACCAAGCATTACCACTTACCTATCTTTTCTAAATCTAGAGCTGGATTTGCCACAGCAGTCATACAAGGCCTGCTAGCCAGCCCTAATACTTTTTGACCGCCTCCACCCTTCCTCAGCTTTGGGAATCAACCCAAGTGTGATGACTGCAACAGTGAAACGCGAAGAACATAGTACAGTTGTCTACACTTAACATAAATATAGATGTTCAAGTGTATTCACTGTTGCAGTCCTGGTTACCCTCCCTCCAGCAACCCTGTCTTTTCTATACTTTCTACCTATCCTCTTTTTTGGCAATATCTTATGGAAGTGGTATTTACTTTTTACTAGAGGTGTTCCACACCATGTGATTGCTTCCTATTTTGGGGGCTCCTGACATCTGGGGCAAGAAGAACTGATGTAATGGCATCAGCTGCATGTTTTATACCCCTGACAACCCGACGTCATGGACGAGGTCGACAACATCCGACGCAGAAATCCCAAGACTCTGGTATTCGGGCTGACTGAGGACTACCTGCAGGCAGATGACCCAAGTGTAATGACTGCAACAGTGAATACACTCGGAACATCTACATTTATGGTAAGTGTACACAACTGTACTTTATGGTGAGTACATAACTTCTTTTTTGAGGAACAGACCAAAAATGTGAGACAAAAATCTGTAGACTTGAGAGGTTGTGAATATGCAAGTTGTTACATTCTAGGGGTGGTCTTCATCTGACCTAGTACAAGCAGCTGGTCCACTATAGTCCATCTGTGACTGTTCTGGGCATGTGTTATACCGTCCTTTCCCACTGCAAACTGGGTTTGTCAAAGACGTATTGACAGTAGTATTAATGGTGGATGTATTAAGGAATGTCACACTACTATTCTGTGCATTGTTTAAGGATAGGGACTGCAGTTGTATTTCTATAGATACAAAGTGAGTCACTCTCTTTTGTTGTTTTATGAGCAGGTGATGTTCATCGTGTTTCACTGTTGCAGTCATTTCACTTGGGTTATCCTGCTGGAAGGCTACCCACAGTCGGCCTGAATTCCAAAGTCCTGGTCCGGCGTCGGCTGCTGTCACCTCTTCCCTGACGTCAGTGCGCCAGGGGTATATAAGATGCAGCCGATGCCATTTTCTTCAGTCTTTCTTGCCACGCGGTGCCCGAAGCAAAAGCAGTTCGCAAGTGCCGGTCGGCCGACTCCTGAGATTTTCGAATTTGAATTTCAGATCCGAAGTCTTCAATAAAGCTAAGTACCCCATTGTGGAAACTTTTTCTTGCTCCAGTCCGATGTCAGGAAAAGTTAACAATTGTATTTCTTGTGGGAAGCAAATGCCTCATAAGGATTTTCATTCTTACTGTATTCCTTGCCTAGGCCCTGACCACGACGTTGCTAGTTGTCGGTTTTGTGCTAGATTCAACCAACGCACTATTAAGCGTCGGTTCGATTTAGCTTTTCATTACTTTGGCCGAAGGTTTAACTATATAATGCCGTCGGAACAACCAATGACTGGAGTTCATAAAAAGCGCAAGGACAAAGAAAAAGACAGGCATCCGAGGTCCAAAACCGATGACGAAGCCTCTTTTAGGCCAGTCGCCGGTTCGCTGGTTTTCAGTGAGGCACTTTCACAGCCCCTGACACCCGCTACCTCAGAGCCACAGGCCACCTCCAACTCCCACGTGGAGACAGCTAGGCCTCTGGAAACTCAAGGTATTGGGCCTATGGAAACAATTCCCTCAGATGGGTCCAGAGCCGCTGAGCAGGCATCGGGTCTCAGGGTGTTTTCATACCTACACAGCTTACCATCAAGACCTCTTCAGCAGCCAAGGCAAAGTCTAAAACACCTTTAAAGACAAAGAAACTATTACAGCATTCTCCTGGACAGTCATCCATGCCAAAGAAGCAGATGCTCAAAATAGCCGAGGACCTAATTACTTTGATCAGGGGCTCCCATCCCCCTCCTGATAAAAGGCCTAGGCAAGACACTGACTATGACTCCTCTGACCAGGTTTCTATTTCTTCTGATTCCTCTTCAGAACAGGGATATTCTCTTCCTCCCTGTGAGGACTCTGATGCTGAAGAATCTATCCCTTCAGCTTCTCCTCCTGAGGCCTACTCTTTTGGGGAAACCCTGCACACCATGAGGGAGCATTTCCATTGGGAGAGCCAGGATTATTCAGAATCCAAGAAAAGACTCAGAGACTTTCTTTTATTGCCTCAGCACAGGCCTCTTGCTATCCCCCCTGTACTAGATATTGTTGATGATGTTTTTTCTGAATTCAGTTTGACTCCTGATTCTTTATGCCCTGCACCAGTTAAGCCAGATAGATACTACAGGGTTCCAGATTCTCATAAATTTCTTTATAAAAACCCTGCTGCTGATCCAGAAACTATTTCTCAGGGTCCCAAAGGGGTCAAGGCTTCCACTGCAAAAAACTCTGTTCCCTCTGACAGGGATTCTAGAGCACTGGACAGATGGGGGAAAAAAGTTTACACCTCTGCTACTTTAGCTGTG
Source organism: Protopterus annectens (assembly GCF_019279795.1). Classification (NCBI taxonomy): domain Eukaryota; kingdom Metazoa; phylum Chordata; order Ceratodontiformes; family Protopteridae; genus Protopterus; species Protopterus annectens. Next base: position 197,373,707 of record NC_056749.1, on the reverse strand, counting down.
AGGGCTTTAAACTGCCAGTTTCACATGCTTAAATATCAACAATACCTAATGTCTTTGCTTAAACAGAAAATGTTTACAAGCTGTGAATGTTCTGAGAACAAGGAAATGCAGGATTTATTGCATGCAGCTGAACAAGTGGGAAAGCATACTTTGCAATGTGGTTTTGATTCATTAGAGGCATCTTGCAGAGCCGCAGTTACAGGTTCTGTCATTCGAAGGCATGCTTGGTTAAAAGAACAGAGTTTACCTGATCATGTTAAAGCAAAATTATTGGATGCTCCATTACAGCTTGATACTTTGGTGTTAAGGCAGAAGAGGTGTTAAAGAAAATGGAGGATAAAGCAAAATCAATGCAGACAGTAAAGGATTTCTTACAGGTTCAGCCAGCTAGATTTAGCAGGACCTGGCCTTCTAAAAATTAGTCCTTTCCAGTGTCAGACAGGCCACAAAGAGGCATATACAGACGCCCAAGAGGCAACTCACAGCCCCAAGGCTCATACAGACCTAAACAATGGGCTGCTTCAGCCCCCAAAGGCAGAGAAGACAAATTACAACCTTATAGGAAACAGTCCCAATGACTTTCCTCTACAAATGCCAAGAACTTACCTTTTGGCAGCCCCGTTAGGGGGAAAACTAGCACTTTTCTCACAAAATTGGCACATGATCACCCAGGACAAATGGGTACTGAATATTGTTTCTCAGGGTTACAGGTTCCACTTTCGCACCCTACCAAGGTGAAAAGGTATGCCAGACCTGCCACAAAATCAATGGGCAGAGGCACAAAAACAAATTTCTGCTGTCATGGACATGAGGGCTATTCAAAAAGTACCACAGCAAGAACAGGGACAAGGATTTTACTCAAGACTTTTCTTGGTACCCAGAAAGGACAAAGCCTGGAGACCAATACTGGACCTGTCTATTCTAAATACTTTCCTGGATGTTCCAAAATTCAAAATGTTGACACTGCAGCAACTTCTACCCATGCTGGGCAAGAAGGCTTGGCTAGTTACTTTGGACCTCAAAGAGGCATACCTGCATGTCCCAATCGGACAATCTTGCAGAAGATACCTCAGATTCATAGCTGGCTCAATGCATTACCAATTCTCTGCACTACCCTTTGGCTTATCTACTGCACCCAGGGTCTTCACAAAATGCCTGCCACCAGTAATTACATTTTGCAGACAAAAAGGAATTCAAATATATCCCTACTTGGACGACTGCCTTATTCAAGCAGAGAGCAAAGACATTCTACTAAAGCATCTGGTGTTTGTAAAAAGATTACTAATTTGCCTAGGGTACACAGTAAACGAAAAGAAATCAAAACTAGTGCCCTCTCAAGAGATAATATTCCTGGGTGCAAGCTTAAATACAACTGCCCAGATGGCTTATCTCACGCCAGACAAGCAAAGGCAACTGACTCATTACTTTCAAATGATGGCAACAAAGACCCAGCTACCTGCAAGAAAAATTCTGCAGGCTTTGGGCTTCATGGCATCCTGCATCCTGCTAATTCCATATACAAGACTGCATATGAGGAAGCTACAATGGTATCTAAAAAGTGTTTGGACTCAACATTGCCACAGCCTGGAAACAATAATAACCTTATTCCCTGCCTGCAACAGGAGTTTCGATGGTGGGCACTGGCCTGTCACCACAACAAGGGACAGCCTTTCACTTTACCCACAGCCAGGCAGACACTAGCAACAGATGCATCGGATTATGCCTGGGGGGCACACATGGCAGGAAAATGTATTCAGGGCACGTGGCCCGCAGACCAAATGCATTTCCATATCAATCAAAAAGAGATGCTAGCTGTACAGAATGCCCTGACAGCCTTCAAGGATCTACTACATCCAGGACATCTATTACTAAAGACGGACAATACTACAGTTATGTGGTACATAAACAAGCAAGGGGGCACAGATTCCTACCCCCTCTGCAGGCAAGCCATGACTTTGTGGAACACAGCACTGACCTATCAAGTACATCTGCAGGCACAATTCCTGCCAGGAAACAAAAATACTCTGGCAGACGAACTAAGCAGAAACCTCATGGACCCTCACGAGTGGAAACTAGATCCACAGGTCTTCAGCATGATAACAAGGAAATGGGGATGCCCAGACATAGATCTTTTTGCCTCCCCTCACAACTGCCAACTACAGAGATTCTGCACAAGGACTTCTCACTCACAAGCATGGAAAGTGGATGCTCTATCATTCAGTTGGAAAACCCTAACAGTTTATGCCTTTCCACCACTGCCTCTCCTTCCCAAGGTACTCCTAAAAGTCAGACAAGAGAAGCCAAAAATGATTCTGATTGCCCCAGACTGGCCATGCCAGCATTGGTACCCAATCCTAAAGAGCTTGTCTCAAGGCCCAGCCTGGACTTTACCTCAAATTCCTCATCTTCTGACTCAACAAAACAATCAGATCCTGCACAGCCAACTCAGAACCTTAAATCTGGCTTCATGGCAAATAATTTAGCCACTCAGAACACACCTCTCTCTAAAGCTGTTATGGATGTTATTTTGGAAGCCAGGAGGCCCAGCACCAGGAAATCTTATGCAGAAAAATGGAAGAGATTCTGTGCTTGGAACCAGGCACAAGGACTTGAACCACTTGTTCCAAATATTCCTCAGATTTTACAATACCTAACTGAGATGCTGGACAAAGGCCTATCCTTCTCATCAATTAAGATCCATGCCTCTGCCATTTCAGCTCATTACAATACAGAACCTCCTATTTTCTCGCATCCACTGCTAAGACAGTTTTTCACCTCAGAGGGGCGAAAAACATAAGACCCCCAAGGAGAGGACCGATACCTACATGGGACCTCAACTTTGTTTTGGAAAAACTCACACTGCCTCCTTTTGAGCCAGCCAATACAGCTGATATAAAATTCTTATCATGGAAAATTGCTCTGCTCCTAGCAATAACTTCAGCAAGAAGAGTCTCAGAGTTTCAGGCATTAATGGCAGTGGAACCTTTTATCATTTTTCATCCGGACAGGGTTTCTCTAAGGACAAACCCAACATTTATGCCAAAGGTAGTATCCAGTGTGGCTCTTAACCAAACCATTCATTTGCCAACCTTTTATCCAAATCCCCAGAATAAAGGGGAGAGACTTCTGCACTCTTTGGACATACCCAGGCAGCTACGCTTGGACAAAACAAAAGCTTTCAGCAAAACTGAGCAACTGTTTGTAGCATATGCTGCAGGATCACAAGGAAAGGCTATCTCAAAGCAGACTATTTCAAAATGTATAGGACACTGCATTCATTTCTGCTATGCACAGCATGACAAGTCAGTGCCTAAGAATATTAGGTCACATTCTACCAGGGCAGCAGCCACTTCAGCAGCCTTTCTCAGAGGAGTGCCAACCAAGGAAATTTTGGAGGGTGCAACTTGGAGTTCAGTGCACACTTTTACCAAGCACTATCACTTACCTCTTTACTCTAAATCCAGAGCAGGCTTTGCCACTGCAGTTCTGCAGGGCCTCATAGCCAATCCTAGTCCTATTTAGACCCAGCCGCCCTACCTCAGCTTTGGGATTCAACCCAAGTGTAATGACTGCAACAGTGAAACACGATGAACATAGTACAGTTGTGTACCTACCATAAATGTAGATGTTCGAGTGTATTCACTGTTGCAGTCCAGGTTACCCACCCTCCATCCCCCTTTCTTTGCTGGGACTTATCTATACTTCTCTATCCTATACAACCTATGTGGTGTATTTGCTTGTAGATGAAGGTATTGTTTTTATTTTACAGTATGTTTTTATAAGCAATATGTATTGCCTACCTTCTTGGGGGCACCTGACATCTGGGGCAAGAAAAACTGAAGAAAATGGCGTCGGCTGCATCTTATATAACCCTGGCGCACTGACGTCAGGGAAGAGGTGACAGCAACCGACACCAGACCAGGACTTTGGAATTCAGGCAGACTGCGGGTAGCCTGCCAGCAGGATAACCCAAATGTAATGACTGCAACAGTGAATACACTCGAACATCTACATTTATGGTAGGTACCCAACTGTACTTTTTGTTTGTGGCTTATGTTACTGTATGTCTTCATATATTTGCAGTCATTGTTTGTCAGCTGCAGTATTGAGAAAAAAAATCTGCTTACTAATGTCAAAGCAGCTGTCTGTAGGGAAATAACTCAAAATTTCAAAGTCCATATTTTTCAGACTCTGTTTCTGGTTTGTTTACTTGTGGAGAGAACACTAATCCTGAGGTAAGGTGTGGGGCAGCCCTTGACTTAAAATTTTTCATTGAAAGGTTAGAATAGTTGTATATACTATAATAGTATGTATATTGTAATATAGCTTTTCAGCTACTGGTTCCAACATGACTGTTTTGCATTGAACTTCGTTGTATTACTGAGGCAGAAGCTGGGGAAGCAGCACCTGTTATGCTCATTTTATTGCTCCTTGTTGCAGCTTGAGGCTTCACAGTGAGACTTGCACAACCAGCAAGGATGCACACCCCACTGCTCCGTTTATCAGGCAAGGCAGGCTGTGCTACTGAATTAGCCTCACTGACTTTTTAAGCTGCTGACTCCATTCTCCTTGAGGCAGCATGACATTGTCACATTGCCACTTTTTTATCCACATAAAGCATTGGTGACTTTGCCTTTATGAACATTTTACATACTGTCCTTTAGTGTAGGATAATACATTAAGACAGATAACAGACAAGCAAAAATGCAGCTGAACTCTTAGAAGTCCTTTCTTATTGTTAATAGTTTCTGCCTTTAAAAATTGCAGGGTTTTTTTTTTTGCATTCCTATGTTCTTGTGTTTTTTTAATTTAATAAAATATATTAAAATTGCAGTTGTTTTAGTGTGTGTATAGGAACCTGATCAACAAATTGCATTTTTATTGCCCTTTGCTTATTCCAGACTTATTCATGTCACATAGCTTTAGTTCTTCTTTTCAGATGCCATATAGTGACTGCTGCATTTGGTCACATCTTATTTTTTTTTTAATTTCTCCAAGTCTTTTGGGTTTCTAATACCATGACAGGAATGGACCCCATCCCTAAGTCAAAGTATGAATAAAGTTCATGAAATTAGTATTGTTTCAATCTTTGATGTCAGCCAGTAGTGCTCTTTGCAGCACCCACAGTGTGCCCAGTAATGATGCCTTCTGCAGTTCGTATGGCATTACATGTATTGGTAACATATCTAAATACGGTTGTAAATTCTTTTTTATAAGACCCGATGTTCTTCCTGTTTCACTGTTGCAGTCATCACACTTCGGTTATCTGCCTGCAGGTAGCCCTCAGTCAGCCCGAATACCAGAGACTTAGTATTTCTGCGTCGGTTGCTGTCGCTTCAGGACTGATGTCAGGTTGTCAGGGGTATAAAAACAGGCAGCTGACGCCATTACATCAGTCTTTCCTGCTGAAGAGCCCAAAGCAGAAGCTGTTCGCACGAGTGCCAGTCGGCCGCTACCTGAGTTTTCGTTTCCGAATTGAATCATCCTGAAGTCTTCTAAAGCTAAGTACCCCTTTGGGGACCCTTTTTTCTTGCTCTAACCGATGTCAGAAAAAGTTAACAATTGTCTCGCCTGTGGAAAGCAAATACCACACCGAGAGTTCCATTCTTACTGCATCACCTGTTTAGGCCCAGACCAAGACGTACCTCGCTGTTGGTTTTGTGCTTTGTTAAGTGCCCAAACTATTCGTCATCGGGCCCTTAATGTAGCTAAATACTTTCGTTCTCGATGTCCGTATTCCAAAATGGCTTCGGTAAGCCATCCGACTACCAATCTTCCGAAAAAATGTAAGGATAAAGACAGAGACAGACCGCACAGGTCCAAAACTGCCAACGATGCTTCCGTTAAGCTAGTCGCCAGTTTGCCAGTACTCAGTGAGGTGCTTTCGCAGCCCCTGATGCCTGCTTCGATGGATTCACAGGCCGCTACCGAGACCCGTTTGGAGTCCGGTATGCAGCGCGACTCTTCTTTGACTACAGAACCTGTAGATGTCTCTACCTTGGATGGGTCCGAAGCCGCTGTGCAGGCACTGACTTCTGAGGAAGTTCTTCGCATTACCAATATTCGACACAAACCAACGACTTCTTTCACATCTTCAGTTCTCTCTAAAACTGCCAAGTTTCCAAGGCCAAGAGTACGAGCTACGCCTAAAAAACCAATGACTCAAACTCAAGCGCCTGCTTCCTTGCCACAGTCACAAGTGCTTAAAATGGCAGAAGACCTGATCATGCTGATTAGGGGAAGCCAGCCTTCCCCTGCTAAAAGAAAGAGACCTGTCCCCAGCAGCTTTGACTGACCAAGAATCCGATGACTCTAAGGTTTCAGAATATGAAGACATGGCTTTATCTGACAATGAGGATTCTGATGCAGAGGAATCCATTCCTTCTGCTTCCCCTCCAGAGGATTTTCTTTTTGTGAAACCCTACATACATTGAGAGAACATTTTCACTGGAAATGCCAGGATTATCCTCAGTCAAAAAAAAGAGACTCAGGGAATGTTTAGACTTGCCACAGCACAGACCCTTAGCTATCCCTCCTGTTTTGGATGATGTCTTCATGGAATCCAGTCTTAACTTCTGATACTTAACCCCCTGCTCCAAGTAAACCAGACAGATACTACAGAGTCCCTGACTCTCACAAATTTCTTTTCAAAAATCCTACTGCTGACCCAGAGGTCATCTCCCAAGAGCCTAAAAGAATAAAAGCAACTACAGCTAAGAATCCCACCCCTTCGGACAGGGATTCCAGAGCTTTAGACAGGTGGGGTAAGAAAGTATATATCTCTGCAACTCTCGCCATTAGAGCATTTAATTGTCAGTTCCACATGCTGAAATACCAGCAACATACTATGGAACTTAATAAAGTAAAAATTATCTATTTTTCCTGACTGTGCAGAAAATAAAGATTTACAGGAGCTTATGTATTCTGCAAGCCAAGTCAGCAAACATACCCTGCAATGTGTGTGTGATGCCCTAGAAGCATCTTGCAGAGCAGCAGTCACAGGTTCTCTACTTGGAAGACATGCTTGGCTTAAGGAGCAGACCTTGCCAGACCATGTCAAATCAAAATTACTGGACGCTCCTTTGAACAAGGGCAATCTGTTTTGCTTCAAAGTAGAAGAGGTTCTAAAAAAGATGGAAGAAAAGGCTAAGTCTATGCAGACAGTCAAAGATTTTTTTTTTTTTGTAAGTGCAGCCACCAAGATTCAGTAGGCATTGCCCCTCGAAGCTTTGGTCCTTTCCAGCCCCCTCAAGGCCATCTCAAACTAGACCCAGGAGAAACAGATCCCCCCCAGACTACAGTCTCAGGGTATGCAGAGATATAAGTAATGGAGTACCTCCACTTCTAAAACAGGGAGTGCTAAGCCACCCCTTTATGGAAAGAATTCACAATGACTTCTCAACTCTTCTCACCTCTGCCCAGTTGCTCATGCCCCTAGGAGGAAAGGTTGCCCACCATGCAAAAAACTGGACTTCCATCACCAACGATCGATGGGTCCTCAACATAGTATCCCAGGTGTACAAATTTTACTTCACACACTGCCAACCCCAAAAGGGTTCCCAGACCTTCCACCAAACCAGTGTGCAGAGGCACAAAACCAAGTTCAATCCCTTCTCTCCATAAGTGCAATTCAACCTGTTCCTGCAGAACAGATAGGCCAAGGTTTTTAATCCAGACTTTTCCTGGTACCCAGAAAATAGGGCAGCTGGCACTCAGTCTTAGACCTTTCCATTCTAAACACATTCCTGGTAGTAACAAAATTCAAAATGCTCACCCTACAGCAGCTTCTCCCTATGCTGTCAAAAGATGCCTGGTTAGTCACCCTAGACCTAAAAGAAGCCTATCTGTACATCCCTATCAGGGACTTATGCAGGAAATATCTGCGTTTCAGGGCAGGATCTATGCATTATCAGTTCTCTGCACTTACCATTGGCTTATCCACTGCTGTGAGTCTTCACAAAATGCCTGGCTCCAGCCATTGCCTATTGCAGACAGAAAAAGATTCAAATTTACCCTTACTTGGACGATTGCCTGACTCAGGCAGACAGTCGGGAAAAGCTGTCGCAGCACCTGACATTTGTAAAGGACCTTCTAACCTCCCTGGAAGAAATCAAAACTAGTCCCCAGTCAAACAAATTGTATTCCTGGGAGCAAGCTTGGACAAAGCATCCCAGATGGCATTCCTTACTCAAGAAAAACAAGCCTGTCTGCCAGGCTACTTCGCTCAAATGGCCACCAGAACCCATCTATCCACAAGGAAAATCCTGCAGGCTCTAGGGTTCATGGCCTCCTGCATTCTACTAATTCCATATGCCAGACTGCATGTGAGGAAACTTCATTGGTACTTAAGTCTTTGGTGTCAACATTCTCAGGACCTTGGAACTATAATACCTATCATATCTTGTCTCAGGACAGAGTTTCTTTGGTGGGCAGCAGCATGCAACCACAACAAAGGACTTCCCATTACACAACCCCACACCGCCCAGACTCTAGCCACAGAAGCATCAGGCTATGCCTGGGGTGCACATCTGGACAGCAGGTGCATTCAGGGCCACTGCAGCCCAAACCAAATTCACCTGCACATCAACCAAAAAGAGATGCAAGCTGTTCAGCACTCTATGACAGCTTTCAGATCCCTGCTCTCACCAGGGCCACTTCTGATAAAAAACGACAACACCACAGTGATGTGGTACGTCAACAAGCAAGGGGGAAACCACTCTGCAGGCTAGTCATGACCCTGTGGAATACAGCCTTGGCTATGCATATTCACCTGCAAGCTCAATTCCTGCCAGGCAAACAAAACTCTCTGGCAGACGACTTAAGCAGAAATCTCCTAGACCCACATGAGTGGCAATTAGACCTCTACACCTTCAGCCTTCTAACCCAGAAATGGGGTACCCCGAAGGTGGACATGTTCACCTCCCCCTACAATCACCAGCTCAACAAATTCTGCACCAGCGTACCTCACAGCAACGCCTGGAAAGTGGATGCCCTGTCCTTCCAGTGGACAAGCCTCTCAATCTATGCATTTCCCCCCTCTGCCTCTTCTATCAAGAGTGCTACTCAAGATAAGGCAGGAAAAACCAAGGGCAATCCTGATTGCCCCAGACTGGCCACACCAACATTGGTACCCACTTTTGCGCAGTCTGTCACCGGTGCCACTATGACACCTTCCTCAGATCCCAACCCTCCTCACTCAGCAGGAGGTACAGATCTTGCATCCTCAACTGCAAACCCTGAACCTTGTAGCCTGGCTCATTCGTTGAACTCTCCTCCACTGGCGAGCCTAAGCAAGCAGGTGCTGGATTTTATTTGTGAAGCCAGACTGTACTAGGAAATCCTATGCTGATATGTGGAAAAGGTATTGTTCCTGGATTCTCTCTAAAGGACCGGATACAGCACATCCCTCCTTACCTCTCATCCTGGACTACCTAGCAGACCTATTACACAGAGGCCTATCCTTCTCTTCCATTAAGATCCATGCCTCTGCCATCTCTGCTCATTACAGCACTGAGCCACCTCTCTTCTCTCATCCTCTCATCTAACAGTTCCTGAGAGGGGCTAACAACTTAAGGCCACCAAGAAGAGCCCCCACCTCTGCTTGGGACCTTAACTTTGTGCTGGAAAATCTCACGCTACCCCCTTTGAGCCTGCAGCGTCAGCAGAGTTGAAATTCCTCTCTTGGAAAACAGCCTTGCTTCTGGCCATCACCTCAGCTAGAAGAGTGTCTGAGCTACAATCACTTATGGCTGTGGAACCTGTCATTATTTTTCATGCTGACAGGGTCTCCCTCAGGACTAATCCTTGTTTTATGCCCAAAGTGGTATCCAGTGTGGCTCTCAACCAATCTATCCATTTGCGCACCTTCTTCCCTAATCCTCAAAATAAGGGGGAAAGGATCCTGCACTCTTTAGACGTGCACAGACAGCTCAGATTCTACCTTGAAAGAACTAAGCCCTTCAGGAAATCTGACCAGTTACTAGTCAGCTTTGCACCAGGGGCAGAGGGCAAGGCCATATCAAAACAAACCATCTCCAAATGGATAGCACATTGTATCCATTTATGTTACAAACACCATGGGAAACTACCCCCTCAGGGGGTCAGAACGCATTCCAGTAGGGCAACTTCAACCTCTAGAGCCTTTCTCAGAGGAGTCCCTACCAGGGTCATTCTGGAAGCTGCTACTTGGAGTTCTGTTCACACCTTCACCAAGCATTACCACCTGCCTAGCTTTTCCAAATCCAGGGTGGGTTTTGCAACAGCAGTCCTGCAGGCATTCTAGCCAGCCCCAACTCTTCTTGACTGCCTCCACCCATTCTTCAGCTTTGGGAATCAACCCAGGTGTGATGACTGCAAATGTGAAACATGAAGAACATAGTACAGCTGTGTACACTACCATAAATGTAGATGTTAGTGTATTCACTGTTACAGTCCTGGTTTCCCACCCTCCAGCCCCCTTGTCTCTCTCTCTCTCTCTACTTCTTTATCTCTCTTACTCACCCCTTACTGGGCTGCTGGTATTTACTTTTTGCTGGTGGTGGTTTTTCCACCATAACTTAGCTCTTATTTAGGGGCTCCTGACATTTGGGGCAAGAAAAACTGATGTAATGGCGTCGGCTGCCTGTTTTTGTACCCCTGACGACCTGTGTGCGATGACTGCAGCAGTGAATACACTCGAACATCTACATTTATGGTAAGTGTACACAACTGTACTTTGCTTCTACTACTATTGGATCTGTCTGGGTAGCTTTATTCCACATTGTTCTCGTTTCTGTCCGCAGATCCTGATATTTTATGACTTTGTGTTTCACTGTACGCAAGACACTGTAGTCACTGAGTGTGGCAATTTTTATGATCAATGCTACTCTTGTCTTCTTTTCTTGGACCACTATGTCCATAGCATTTATCTTTTGAACTGCTGGTAATGGATGATTCCATGTGATGTAGACTTCTTCATTTTCTGTGATGCTTTGTGGCTCATGTTTCCAGTGTTTTTCAGCCACTTCATTATCATAATGGTTGCACAATCCCCAGTGCAACAGTCTCGCCACATTAGTATGCCTTTCAGTATACAGTCCTTCTGCCATTAATATGTCACAACCAGCAACGAGGTATGCATCTGTTTCCAGTTTGGTTTTACAAAACCTACATTTGTCTTTTTCTCCCACATGTTCATTGGACTTTATAAACCAACGTGTATGCAGCCCACTATCTTGAGCCACCAATATTAACCTTTCATCTCTTGGTTTGAATTTGCCTCTCCTTAACCATTCATATGTTCATTCCTGATCAACATGAGGTTCTTCCAAAAGTTTTCTATACTTGCAACTACATTTATGTTATTTCCACATTTCTTGCATTCTCATCTGATCGTTTACCTTATATTCTTTTTGTATTTTTTGCCACATTCAGTTGCTGCCTGATTTTTATATACTTCTGGTTTGATTTCCATTCCTGCTTGACGCCGGTAAGCTTCTGCTAGATTAAGCAGAGAAGTCGTCTTAGATTTATTCTCCCCATGTTTCAAAATTTTTACTACGTTTGGGTCTTATGAGGTCAGCAGATATGTGTGAAGTCCCACGATTGCAGATCTATACATATAATCAATTTCAAGGAGCCCCATCCCTCCTTTGGAACGCGGAATACATAATCTTGGTTTGCACTGATTTTTATAAATCATTTGGTGAGCATGAAGCATCCTTCTTGTTTTCCTCTCTAATCTATCCAACATGTTTTGGGGCCAGTCAGTCACTCCAAAACTGTAAGTTAGGACAGGAAGAGTAAATTGGTTTATAGCTTGGATTTTGTTCGTAGATGTAAGTGCTGTTTTCATGATTAATTTAAATCTTCTGAAGTATTCCTTACTAAGTTTTATTCACATTTGTTCATGGGAATTGATGAAGGATCAGCAATAAAACAAGTATTTATACACTCCTTCTTACTCAAGTTATTTTATATCACATTCTTATCCCAAACTGATGTTTTCCTGGCGTTGCAGCTTTCCTGCTTTAAAGGTTGCTTTTGCACATTTATCAAGACTAAGTGACATTCTTATATCATCTGAAAAAGTTTTGACAGCTTGCAGTTGTGCTTTCAGTTCCTCATCTGATGAGCTGTACAGTATTAAATCATCGACAAAGAGAAGGTGAGAAGTCTTTACACTTTGTTGTTTTCTAGGAGCCAGATTATAGCCATGGCCTAAACTGAGTAAACAGCTTAATGGATTAAGGGTAAAGCAGAATAGTAATGGTGACAGAGTCGCCCTGGAATATCCCCCTTTGAATTTTTATCCCTAGGATAACAATTTGTCCTTTATCATAGCTTAATTGCAAAGTGGTCTGCCACGGTTTCATGGTCACTGTAATGTAATCAATTAGTGCAGGGTGTATGTTATACATTTTTAAGCACTCTTTTATCCATGAATGAGGGATACTTTCAAATGCTTTTTTGTAATCAATCCATGCCATACTTAGATTCTTTCTCTTTTTACAGTTCTCCACTATGACTTTATTTAACAACAAATGATCCAATGATCCTTTGTTCCATATGACTTTCTTTTATTGCCCTTTTGTTCTACCGCCATAATTGAGTTTTCTTCTAAATGACTAATAAACTCTGTCGGCATCAGTTCCCTTGTATAGTTTATACGTCATCGGAAGGCAAGTTACTTCTTTCCTCCTAGAAAAAAGTAAAGCATGGGATCTAGTGTTTTGCTTCTGCTTTTCTTAAACAAATTTGAAGCAAGATTACAGGTCATCTATTGCTATCTACAGAGCATTATTTATATATCCTAGTGTATAGAAATCTAATGGTTGTAAGATGTCCTTCAAGGATGCATCTGCAGTCATAACAAATGGGTTGTCCTGTCGTCAGGCAGCCCTTCGGTCAGCTGGATTCCAAAGTCTGGGTCCGGCTTCGGCTGATGTCGCACTTCACCCGACGTCATCTCTGCTGGTCTTCGGTTATAAAGGCATCAGCCGACGCCATTTTCCTCAGTCTTTCTTGCCGCGTGGCGCCCGAAGCAGAAGCTGTTCGCAAGTGCCGGTCGGTCAGATCCACAGATTACTACTACCGAATACTACTTCGAAGACTTCTAAAAAGCTAAGTACCCCGTTGGGGACTCTTTCTTGCCTCAGCCGATGTCAGAAAAAGTAAATAACTGTTTAACTTGTGGGAAACAAATACCTCATAAAGATTTCCACTCTTACTGCCTACCTTGTTTAGGCCCAGACCACGACGTAGCAGCCTGTTTAGCCTGTGCTTCTTCAACCGACGAACGCTTAGGCGGGTCGGAGTTTGCTGAACAGTTTTTCGCTCAGATTTTGCGACATTATGCCGCCGGATCCTCCGACTACCCAAATTGTTAAAAAGCAAAGAAAAGACCGACACTCGCGGTCCGCGGTTTCGCCGAAACCACGGTTAAGCAAGCATGAGTGTCTCTGTTTCGCCGAAAGCGAGAAAAGGGTCAATCTTCAGCCGAATCCATGACTACTACTGAGGCTCCTGCTACCTTAGTTGAATCGGCCTCTGAAGTTTTGCCTACTACTGTGGTTCCTAGTGAATTATCAGACACCATCCCTTTGGATGTCTCTACCCCAGCACGTGGTGCTGCTAGGCCTCCTACAGCCATGTCTATAAAGGCCTTTGCCAGGGCTAAAGCAGCCAAAACTGTTAAATCAGTGCCTGTTAAGACCCCCTCACATAGGCCCACTTCTAGTTCACAAATGCTTACTCTGGCAGAGGATTTAATCTCCTTAATTAGTGGATCCCAATCTCACCCAGACAGGGCCTCTCAGCCTCCAGAAAAGAGACCTAGAGCAGAGCCCCGAGCCAGTGTCCTCAGATGATACTTCGACTGACTCAGACATTACAGATCAGCCAGAGGCTCCTTTTTCTACTTATGAAGATTCCGATGCTGAAGAATCCATTCCATCTGCCTCTCCACCAGAGGAATTTTCCTTTGGGGAAACCTTACATGCCATGAGAGAACAATTCCAATGGCAGGGACAAGATTTCTCAGATTCAAGAAAAGGCTTAGGACCTTTCTGCACTTACCACAACATAGGCCCTTAGCTATACCTCCAGTTCTGCCTGTTGTGGATGATGCATTTAATGATGTTTGCACTGCTCCTGATACTTTACCTCCAGCCCCTGCCAAACCAGATAGATTTTACAGGGTGCCAGACACTCATCACCACCTATACAAGGCCCCACTTGCAGATCCTGAGACTATATCCCAGGGGCCTAAGGCAGTAGCTTCGACCTCAGCAAAAACCCTCTCCTTCTGAAAGGGAATCCAGGTCCTTAGAGAGATGGGGAAAAAGTTTACACCTCTGCTACTCTCTCAGCTAGAGCTTTAAACTGTCAGTTTCACATGATCCAATACCAAGAGTTTATGCTTGATCAGTTAACTAAGAAGCTGTCCTCTGATGACTCCTTAGATAAGAAATATGTTTTAGAAATGGTGAATAACATTCAGCAGGTTAGTAACCATTCTTTAAAATGTGGCTATGATGCACTGGAGGCTTCATTTAGATCAGCCATGACTGGCACAGTGATAAGAAGGCATGCATGGTTGAAGGAACAGGTTTTGCGGATCATGTTAAAGCAAAACTGTTAGATGCTCCTATGGATAAGGCCAGTCTATTTGGTACACCTGCTCAGCAAGTAATGAAGAAAATGGAAGAGAAGGCAAAATCTGTACAAACAGTTACGGATTTCTTACAGGTTCAGCCCCAAGGTTTAGCAGGAACTGGCCTGCCAAAAATTGGTCCTTTCCAGACTCCTCAAAATCTCAAAGAGGCAGGAATAGACGCCTAGAGGCAGAAATCAATCCAGAGGAGGTGCCTATAGAGGACGCCAGTGGCAAGGCAATAACCAGAGAGGCACAGACACAACCACTGCCACTGCAACAGGACAATCACAGTGACTTGGCTCTGACACCACCTACCAGGGAGCAAATAG
>NC_056749.1:196958743-197053743 GCF_019279795.1 Protopterus annectens | reverse complement strand
AAAAATCATCCTTCCATTTAAAATAGTTATGGTTCAAACAAAATTCCAAAATGGACAACAAAAAAGAAGTATGGAGTCCTTCCCCCATGATTCTAGTCATGGCTTCCAAACCCCACCTTACTTCTACATTGGTATACAGTACATTAACATCAACCGTTGCCCAAAAGTACTCATTCTTCCATTCCATATTACATAAATCATTGCATAATTCACTTGTATTTTTAATGTGAGATGGAACTTTCAACAATTTTTTTTTAAATGGAAGTCCAAGAACAAATTTACATGTTCTAAATAAGAACTAATACTTGAAATAATAAGTCTCACCGGGGGGGGGGGGGGATTAGTCAAACATTTATGAACCTTAGGAATAGCATAAAGGGTAGGGTCTCTAGGTTCCTTGATAATCATTTTTTTTCACATCATTAGGCCCTAAGAACCCTAGTCTCTCCCCACCCCCTCTCCAAAAGTTCACACAGTTCCTCATTAAACAGTGTCACTGGGTTATTGGGCAATTTACCATAATTACCTACTTCAAGCAAAAGTTGATTAACCATATCATCATATATGCCCTGTTCATAATAACCCAGGTTCCCCATTAATCAGCTTCTTTAAACACAAATATATCTAACTGTTGACATATATTCTGTAAGTCTGTCCATTAATTTCTATGAAGATTGTAAAATTTCCTTTGTGTTAAGAAGGACTCAAATTGACATTCAGCCATTTTACAAACAGTATTTCCAAACATGTTAATATTTGAATTTCTGGGAGGCTTAAAAATACTGCCAAAGGTAAAACAGGAAGAGCTAAATGCCCATAACCTGTACAGCCCCCCCATAGGTTCATTAACAACCCATTCACTACATAACTCACCATGCACATCATCACGTATATTATCCCCTTCCCCCATAAATTGAAAAAACAAATCTGTTTCATGTATACTAAGATCCAGCAAATCATCGTCATCTTGCACAATGAAAAAACAATTTTAAATGCAATTTACGACAGAATCTTTTTATATCCAAAACAATATCAGCTAAACAGGCTATTCTAGTGGAAACAAACTTTGCCCCTTTCAAAAGGACATGTTCTACATTCTCAGAAATAGTTAAATCCGATAGATTAATGATTTGTAACTGTTCATTAGTATCAAATACTAAATTCGCAGAGTCAAAGCAAGTAGTTTGAAAACTATCAATCCCAAAAGCATGGGAGTCGCCAGAAAGTCTTACTTTTTGCTGCTGTTGTATCTTCCATGGGCTTTCTTGGACTGAGTTTGGCCCTGTTGAGCGGATTGTGTTGTTTTTGGCACATTTTTTGTATCTCCAAAGGATCTTCTGTATGAATTTCTTCAAATGAAACTTTTATTTATTTATTTTTTTTATTTATTTATTTTTTTACTGAAGATGAGCTCAACCACATATGCCTCTAGATCCAGAAGCACCACCTCTGGGTCTCAGTCTACTGGGACATACCTTACGTTGCCAGGAATATACCATATTGTTATCAAAGTCCATAATATTCCTGGACAGCTTTCTGTTTTTATGTTCCAGTGCATTTTGTACCACCTTCTGCATTTTATTGATTTCATTAATCAAGTCATGGTATTTAGTATGAGGGACTTCAGAGATCAAAATATTCTGAAGTTCAGTAATCTCCCCCTGCAGCTTGGCAACATTCCTAGTATTCCACTCGATCAAGATACGGAGCCACTGTAGCGTACAATGTAATACTGCCTGCCTCCATTCAGCAAGCAAATCTCCCTCTTCCTTCGAGAAGTCACTGGCAGGCAAACGATCAATGTGTATACCCCTCGGAGTAATAGTTTAAGATCATAGAAGTCAGTCACCTCTTTAGACATAAGACAATCCAGTTGTTCATATCTCTTTGGCATACCATCTTCTGTGGTATTGAACCATGGATCCGTACAAGCCAATTTTCGTTCCCTCTCACAAACTAGATCAGCAAACAGCATTCCATTGGAAAGCACCTGGCTGGTTAAAGGCTCCCAGAGTTGCAGTGGAAGATACAGACATGCCAAATACACAGAAAATAAGTACTAATCAAAAAGGTACAAGTAAAAACTGCACCCCCACAATATAAGAACCACACAAATACCACAGGATCAATGGCAACAGAAATGTATTCTGGTACCTCTGCCTTTCGCCTTCTTGGAATGATTTCATTTAACAAATGCCATCCCATTTATACACCAAGTACTTAAATTCACCCAGTGACATTTCTTCAATTAAACAATTAAATATGCTAAACAAATTAAGGTTAGAAAAAAACAGAAAAATCCAGCATTTCTAAATACTATGCAACTAATTTCCATATTTATAATGAAAAAAACTTGCACCCTACAAAACATTATATAAAATGTGCATACATCAATATTACTGTCATTAAATATTAAATAATGTGATTTAATACATTAAATATATTTACTCATAATTTATCTAACAAATTAACATTTAATAAAGTTATATCCTCTAGGGTACAAAGTATGATAATTTAAAATCATTCTGCATTCTAACCTGTTTAGTTCCCTTTTAAAATTCCCACCATTGGTGACTTTGGGTCATGCCAAAACAAACATATATAAACCATTTGCTGAAACATCATGTTTAGAAAAGTGCACTGCTACCAGGCTATCCATTTTACATCTCCTTATGTCCCCCAAATGTTCCAACAAAAGCACCTTAGCCTTCCTCTTAGTTTGCCCAATATACCAACAGGTTTCACTACAGTCACACACAATTATGTAAACCACACCACAAGAAGTACAATTAAAAAACTATCTCTCTCTCTTTGTACCTCCTGCCATTGATCCTGTGGTATTTGTGTGGTTCCTGTATTGTGGCAGAGAGTACAAAAGCTACTGGCAAGTAGGGGAAGAGGAAGACAGAGAAGAGTCCCCCACAAATCCATGAAGGATGGCCTTGGCAAATCCTGCCCTAGCCCTGCAAATGACATCCAACTTGTAATGTTTGGTAAAAGTGTGAACAGAAGACCAAGTAGCAGCTTCCAGTATGGACCTAGTATCTAGGCCCTTGAAATAAAGCACCATAAGAAGCCACTGCCCTGGTAGAGTAAGCATAAACAGAAGAGGTTAGCTGATTGCCATGAAAAGAAAAGCAAAAAGAAACTGTCTTAGAAATCCAGGAAGAGATGGTTTGCTTAGTTACTGCCAAACCCATTTTCCTGGTGTGAAAAGATACAAGTTACTTAGATTTCTGATATGTTTTGTCTTATCCAAGTAATATCTGAGCTGCCTGTGTAACTCCAAGGTGTGTATTACCCTCTCATTAGGAGTCTATGGAAAAGGAAAAAAAGATGCGTGGACTGATCCAAGGAGAAATCATTAACCGCCTTGAGCATAAAGGAAAGACTGGTATGAAGAGAAACTCTATCCTTGTGAAAAACAAAAAAGGAATCACGGGTGCTTGAAGTTCAGAGACCTTCTTGGGAAAAGTAAGAGCCAACAATACAGTCTTCCAAGTACAATGCTGCAAGGAAGAAAAAAAAACCTAAAAAGGGACTGAGTCAATTTTTCAAGCACAAAATGTAGGTCCAAAGGAGAAGGAATAAGCGTTCTTGGAGGCCTGACATGAAGGATGCCTTTTAGAAATCAACTTTAAAACTAGCAGCCAATGGTGGATTCAGGGACATACAGGCAGAAATGGCTGACAAATTAATTTTAACAGAGGAATATGCCAAACCAGAATTGAGCAACTGGCACAGATAAGAAAGGACTATTGGGACCCCCACACAAAAAGGGTCCAGGTCATTCTTAAGACACAAAATAGAAAATCTCTTTTATTTAGTCACAAAGGATTTTGTAGTAGTGCGTTTTCTGGCCTTCTGCAAAACCCACAGTAGGTCTTCAGAAAATCATGCCTGAAAGGAAGCAAAACCCTATCACCCAAAGAATCAGCTGAAGTGTAGGCAAGCGAGGGTGAATGAGAGATCCTTTGTTTTTCTGCAAGATCCATCCAGTCAGGTAACTTGTGATGATTGTTCCTGGCCAGGTGTAATACAATGGGGAGCCAATGCAGTCTGAACAAAAGGGAGTCACCACCAAGATTTTGGGCATCTCCCACATGGTCTTCTTCAGGACCCATGGTAATAGAAGAAGGGGGATAAGCATAAGGAAACATCCCCTTCCAAGAAAAATACGTCATTCACTTTCCAAGCCAGAGGACTTGATACTCTGGAAGAGAACTGTGGAAGTTCTCTCTTCAGAGGGGAAGTAAAAATATATACCTGAGGAGTAACTCACCAATGTTCAATTTCCAGGAACATTTCCCTGTGAAGCGCCCATTCATGAGGATTTGTCCTGGACCTGCTCATAGTGTCTGCTACTGAAATGTGCTCTGAAGGGATATATACTGTGTGAGGAACCAGGTGTTGGCTGACCACAAAATCCCAAACCTGAAGATCCAGCCTAAAAAGAATGTAAGATTTTGTGCCCCCTTGCTTGTTGATGTACCACTTAACTGTGGTATTATCTGTTTAAAAAAATGAGAAAAGCTGGAACCCAAAGGGAATGAAAAGTCTGGAGAGCTAAAAGTAGAGCCATCATCTTTTTGATGCTGATAGGGTCTATCATCTGTTGAGAAAACCAAAGAACTTGAACTTTAAGGCTGTTGGAGGCTCCCAACACTGATCAAGAAGCATCCTTGTACAGCTCCACAGTAAGGTCAGAAACCTAAAAAGGCAGACCTGAATTTAGGTACATCTGATGAATCCACCAGTGGAGCTTGAGACAAGGTTAGAGAGGGACTGGATACTCCAGAGGTTGGCAGTGCTGAAACCAAACTGTCTTGAGATGCCATTGAAATTTCCTCATGTGGAATTCTTCCAAAGAAACCAGGGCAATGGTAAATGCCATGTACCCCAGGGCTTAGAGAAATTCCCTTGCAGGAAGGACTGGAAGAGGAAGAAGAGACTGGAGATAAGCAGTCAAAGAGAAGATGTTAGGAGGTGGGAGGCAAGCCAACACTGGACTGGTCAAAATCATGCAATCCAAAAACACCTGGTGCTCACAGGGAGTCAAAACAAATTTTCTGAGATTTGAGGTTATCCCACACTGCTCAGAAGCATACTGAAGTGTAAATTTTGAAGCAGGAGCTGCTGAGTGGAGGCCTGAATTAGAAGGTTGCCTAAATAATGGAACATTTGTCCAGCAGAAGGCCAGCACAGGGGCCAGAATTTTGGTAAATACCCTTGGATTTGTAGAAAGACCAAAAGGCAAAGCAGAGAGCTGGTAATGAGAGAAAGAAACAGGGAAATTTAAAAACTTCCCAAAGACAGGGTGAATAGGAATATAGAGATAAGCATCCTTCAAATCTATAGATACCAGAAAAATCTGAAGCAACAGAGGGAAAAGTGTTTGCAAAGAGAACATCCTGAAGAAAGGAACCTTGAGAAAGCTGTTGAGAAAGGATATGTCTAGGATGGGCCTCAACAACACCTCCTTCCTGGAAACAAGAAATATTCTGGACAAAAACCTATTCCCTGCTGAGACAAGGGAACATGTTGAATGGTTCCCTGTTCCACAAGATGCCATAGAGCTAAAGAACAATGAAGATTGGAAAAGATGAGGCTGATGCAGGAACTTCCAAGACAAAAAATGTCTGTGTTTGATGATGGAGAGAACTCAGGTATTTGAGTCTATATTATCTTCCCGAAAGACATGTTCAGCGAACATGTCTTCATCTGCAAATAAACAGCGAATGCTGAAATCAGTGAAAGGCCGCACCAGTGACTTTTTTTCCCAGGGGAAAAAAGTGCTTGGCTATCATTGGAGATTTGTCATTTTCCGCACTGCAATGCGATCTCGGACTTGGTATATTTATTGAGGGGTGTGGGGGGCAAAGCCCCCCACTTTGTCGGGTTGGAAAGTTTGTGTGATGTTTAGTAGGCTAATCAATGTTTTACCCTGGAAAAAAGTCGCCGATGTGGCCTTTCATTGATTTTAGCATTTGCTGTTTGTTTGCCAATAAAGACGTGTTCACTGAACACGTCTTTCAGCAGGATAATATAGACTCAGTCACTTGTGGTTATCTGCTACCAAACAGGAAAATAGATGGTTAGCATGAGGGACAGAGGAATCTAGCCAGTGGAAGGAGAGGCTGGATGTCAGATAGAGGCAGATTTGCCCAGAAAAGGTTTTTGTCTGGGGAAAAATCTGCTTAGTAACTCTCTTGCTCCTAGCAGGTTGTCTGGGTATCTAGAGACAAAAGATTTAGATGGATAGTTCCTCTGGAACTTGGGTGCAGAGAAAACCCTGAAAGGTTTTAAACAGGTCTGCGGCAGCAGTGCCAAAAAGATTGTGATTGTCCAAGGGACAGTCAAAGTTTAGCCTTAATATCCTCAGATAAGGCTTCAGGGTGCAACCAAGAATATCTTCTCATGACAGAACCAGATGCAGCTGCCCTATTAGTGGCAACAATAGTGTTATAGCTGATGATCAGAAACCTGGGAACAGTACCACTTGAAGTGCTCTGTCATACAGATCACTGCACCCCCAAAGGATAATTCTTCAAAAGAAGTCAAGGACAAAGAAACTTCATCAGACCCCAAGGCAAGAGGAGAATGGATCTGGGAGGAATATGTTAAGGATTCTTCACCAGAAACCAACTCTTTTTTTTTTCTTCAACATCTTTATTGAATTATCACAGGTGACATAGGCAAACTTACATTTATATAAAAGTAATGAAACTGCATTAACAAGTTCACATTTAAAAACATTACACATCACATATATTGTTCTGTGCGGTCAAAGCAACATTACATAAATTATTCAATTCCTGCCTTCTCAAACCTCATTCCTCCTCCAAAACATTTTCTGCATGTTATTGTTCCCACAATTTCAATTTTTCTGTGTAATTTACTCCTGCCCTTTCTCTCTGGTAAAATATTCACTACTTCAGGTATAATTGGTTTAGACTTTGATTTCCATTTTCTAGTAATTGCTTTTTTGGCAGCAACCAGAATTAAACTTAACAAGGCTTTACAATGTCTAGGCAAGTCAGATCTTGTATCCCAGCTCAAAAATAATTTCCTTAATTAGTCATTTTCTCATCCAGTAGTCCTGATGGAGTACTTTGCGGGAATTTTTAAACTCCGAGGGAATTTTTAAAGTCTGCCAACTCATTACCCTCCAAAAGCATATGCTCCCAGGTACATCTTTTTTCCCATTACACCCCCAGCATTTACCCTCTACCTAAGAAAAATTCTTTGGAGTCTGCTTGGGGTATAAAAGTATCTGTGCAAATACTTCCAGGCAAAAATCCTAAATCTTCTCAGAATCCAACTCTTCATCAGAAGGATCATAATCTTATAAGTCCCTTAGAAGGGGTGGAAGACCAGGGAGCAGAAGCAGGGGGGGTTGTAGGGCCATAAGGGCACTAAACCCCCGAGTAAAGTCCTGCCACTCTTTGTGATTATCCTAAGCCACAAGAGCCACATGTTTGGTTTTTGTTTTTTTTTTTTAAAGGAATACCTGCTTTTACAAATCTAGAAGGTTCAGGCCCCTACCTAGATTTGATGAAGGTACCAGGCACTTCTTCCCGAACTAAAATTTTGGAATCTGCCTATGTCCTTCAGATATAATCAGTAATGTATGAAGTTAAGTTGTCTATCTCGCCTTCGTTTCTTGCTTGTTGAGATCGAAGCCGACCCTCGGCTCCGACTCGGCCATCTTCTATAGCTCGAGAGCTGTTTACTGGCTCGAGGCTACCTCTTATCCCATGATGCCTAGCGCTAGCTACCCAGATCTCGTTTGCCACTTCAGCTGTGAGGTTCGTTCTTACTGGCTGAGGCTATTGTAAGTTAAATACTTTTTCTAGCGAATTAGGGGTTATTTTTGATAGTTTAGTCTTTCGACCTTATTGTTAACTAGCTTGTTGTAGTTTTTAGTGTTATTGTATTTTCCCTTAGAACTCGTTTAAGTTAGAAAGTTCTTCCCCTCCCCCTTCCCCATCTCTTCTTATTTTAGCGTTTTCTTTTAGTTTAGTCTCTCTTTTAGTTCATAGGTAGCCGTTTAAGTTGGAGGCTTCCTATTAAAAAAAAAAAAAAAAAAGAACTTCTTGACTGTAGTTATTGTGTTTGTGGTAGATTAGTGTTTGTAGTTTTTTGTTGTTGGGCCTTTGGCCAAAGATTTTCTGTGTAGGACTAGAGATGTCTAAAGAATCCAAAGTGTCTGGATTCAAGAAGTGTGACTCATGCTGTCAGAAAATGTCTCTGACAGATGGGCACACTTCTTGTGTCTGTTGCTTAAGCGCAGTGCACCTGCAGGACTCTTGTTCTATATGCCACACATTCAGCCCAAGGGTTCTGCAGGAAGGCAAAAATAAGCTGATATTAAGGGGTCTCCTTAAGCCCCAGGATTCACCGGCCAAGGCTCAGCCGGTGAAATCTCCTAAACCGACCAAATCGTCGGCTCCCAGCTCAGAGCTGTCATTGACCCAAATATTATCGACTACCTCAGTTCCAGCTGGAACTGAGGAGGCTGCTTCCCAGTCGGCTCCACCAGCATCTTTGGAGCCGTCTCGGACCCACAAGAGACCAAGGTCCCCATCTCTAGAGTCGATACATTCGGCCCCTCAGTCTCCCCTGTTTCAGAGTGACCGCAGTCATAGATCCTCCCACTCCTCTCGGTCCTCTAGACTCCCGGACCAAGACGTGGAGAGAGTCGTCAGTAGGTTGTTGAAATCGCAGGCACTGGCCCAAATGTTATCCGGACCTCCTCAACAGGTGTTGGCTCCATCCGCTTCCATCGATGTTCCTCTTCCGACTCCTCTGAGCTCGGAGCCGGAGTTTGTTGGGATTCGAATCGTGGAACCATTGGCACCAATAACGATTTCCCCTTCGATTCCATCATAGGCTCCGATCCCCTCGATGGTGCCTTCTGTCGAGGGATTTGGGCGCCGAGGCTCCCTCGTCGGCTGTGTGGGGGCGAGTGGCATTGGACCCTTGTCCGACCCCATTCTCTATCTCGGAGCTTCTGCGCAGGTGAGCTTGGCTCCTACATCAGCCTCGGAAGCCGTCCCCCTCGGGGCGGAGGAGGATTTCCGGTATCCTTGGAGCTGGATCCTTCTTTGCGTCATGGCAGGGATGCCCTCGATGTCATGAGGAATGTACTTGCCCATGAGTCAGCACCACGTTCGACCCCACTGACTCCATCCCCTGTAGTACCTGCGTCAACCTCTGTCCTTCCACCAGACCACAAGCGTGGGGAACTGACACTCCAGAGCACCCCATTGGGTGTTTCCTCCTCTTCCGAGGCCTCCCCTGATCATTCAGAGGAGGCCCCTCGGAAGAGGAAGTGCAAGAGGAAGCACATTGACTCCCCTGAGTCTTTCACTTTGGATACGGATTTGGATGAATTGGAAGGGTCCCCGAGATCCCCCTCTGAAAATATTTCCTTTTCGGACATCCTAGGAAATGCTTAGGCAGAGGGGGAACTGGACTGCCCTAGCCCCTACTGAGGACGAATCCGTATTCCTGGATGCATTTGGTTCCCGCCCTTCCACCTCCTGGGTTTCTCCGCCCTTCGATCCACTAATGTCTGTGGTGGCTCGAAGGGCTTGGTCAGCCCCAGATAAGGTGGAACCAACCCCGAGGAGGCCCGGCACGTTTATTACTGCAACCCCTGACAAACAGTTCCTTACCAAGGGTGTTCCCGTGGATGCCATGGTAGTAGCAGTGGCCACTAAAAAGGAATTAGCGGAAACTTCTTCTTCTGTCAATCCTCCTAACATGGAATGTAGGACTATGGGCAGATATGGGAAGCAAATGTTTGCTTCAGCAACCTTCCCCATGAGGTCACTAAATTACTTATGCCATTTTACCAGTCTTCAGAGGGATCTCTAAAACAGCTTGGAGATACCGTCCAGGATCCATCAGCTGAAGGAGTTCAAGCTAAAGTAGCTTCTCAGCTGGCGACCCTTAATTCAGTGGTTAACTCCTCCATGAGGCTCATTTCCTATGCAGCCGATGGTGCGAGCAGAGCCACAGGCACAGGCATGGCTCTTAGGAGACACGCATGGATGCGGCTGTGTAATTTTGCGGAGCCCTTTAGAGCATCATTCACCAACACCCCCTTTGAAGGTTCATTTCTCTTTGGACCACAGGTGAAGGACACTCTCACTAGGTGTGAACAGGAAGGCAAGACTCTCTCTGCCGTGGGAGTCCTTTTTTCCACTCCTTCCAGACCATATCCCAAAGGTCAGAAGAGTGGAAAAATGTGGTTTTGGAAATCCCAGGGAGCCTCGCCTGATACACGTAGTGACTTTTCCTCCGGGGCAGAGGAGGGAATAACAACAGACGCCGCTGTCGAGGCAGAGGGGGTCCACAGAACCAGGGCAGCAAAGAATCTTTCTCTGACAAGCCCTTCCAGCATCCCTGAAGGGTTGCCCGACTGCCCGCCTCTGGAGGCAGTCGGGGGAAGACTTTCACTGTACCCAAAAGCCTGGCAAGACATTATGCGAGACAAATGGATACACTCACTCATATCCGGAGGCTACGTAATTCCCTTTTTCCAGTCTCCCCTATCGTCAAGCAAACCCCCCCCCCCAGATGTCCCACCCAGTCTGAGGGCCCAAGCAGTCATAGAAATTTCAAGAATGCTAGAAAAAAGAATCATCCAGGAAGTCCCGGCAGACCAACTCTGATCTGGAACTTACTCAAGGTTCTTTTTGGTACCAAAAAAGACAGGGGACTGGAGACCAATTGTGGATCTCAGCAGACTAAACAAGTCTGTTCAAAGAACAAGGCTTCGGATGGTCACGCTTCAGTCCATTCTACCCTTTTTGGGTCAGTACAATTGGATGTGCTCAATAGATCTCCAGTATGCATACTATCACATCAAGATGGACAGGCGCTCCAGGAGATTACTTCGCTTCTGGCTAGGAGCCAGTCATTATCAGTTCAGAGCTCTGCCCTTTGGTCTCACCACTGCCCCCAGGGTGTTCACCAAATGTATGGCAGTGGTCACGGATCACTTGAGATGTCAAGGATACCAGGTGTTTCCTTATCTAGACGACTAGCTCCTTACTGCTACTACCAGGCATCAACTTCTTCAAGCCAGGGACTATACAATCGCAATCTGTGCCCAGTTAGGCATTACCATAAACTTTGAAAAATCTGCCTTGTTGCCCTGTCAATGTATTACCTGTATAGGAGCCGATCTAGATACAAAAAGTATGTCCGCAAGACAACCGCTGGACAGGGTGGCCACGATTCGGCAGCAAGTTCACATCCTCATGCAATGCAAAAAGATACAAGTCCCGGTTGGTCCTTCAAACTCTGGGTTCTATGGTGGCGGCAATTCTTCTGATACCTCTAACCCGCTTTCACATGAGAATCCTGCAGTGGCTTCTCTTTACACAGTGGTCCTTTCAACAGCTCCCCATGTCTCACATGATCATAATTACAGAAACTTGCAAAAGACACCTTTCCTGGTGGATGGTCTCCCCGCTAGTGTCTCTGGGCAGACCATTTATCCAACCCCCTCTGGTTGCCACAGTGACCACAGACGCCTCAATGATGGGGTGGAGGGGGGCATTATCAGGGCAGGACAGTCCAAGGCATATGGCAACCTCACGAGTACCATCTGCACATAAATGTCTTGGAGATAAGAGCCATGCTACTAGCGTTGCAAGCATTTCAGGACTCACTCCCTCCTGGGACCATTGCATTTCAAACGGACAACATGTCAGTAGTGTGGTACATCACCAAGCAGGGGGAAACCAGGTCCTACCCTCTTATGTCGAGAAGCACTCAGACTCTGGCATTGGGCGATTTCCTCCCAATGATTCTGATTGCAACGCACATCCCTGGGAAGTCCAACGTCATAGCGGACAGGCTCAGCAGAGCTATTCTCATGCCTCACGAGTGGTCCCTGAATCAGGTAGTTGCGGATCTCATCTTTTGCAAATGGGGACAGCCTTGCTGCAATCTGTTTGCAACCCCCTTCAACACCAAATGCAGCAACTATTTCTCCCTTCTACCGCTTCCCGGTCATCCTCCCAGAGATGCTCTAGTCCACGATTGGCCTCAGAGACGTCTTTTTGCCTTCCCCTCTTATACCCAAACTCATACAGAAAGCGATATTGTTGAGTTGCAAAATGATCCTCATTGCTCCTTACTGGCCTCGACAGATTTGGTTTCCATTCCTGCACCGTTACCTCCTCGAGCAGCCGTGGATCCTGGATCCTATTCCAGACCTGCTGATTCATCAATCAGGAGAGCTGCAACGATCCCTCCATACCCTCCAGCTCACAGCTTGGTTGATACAATTCCAACCCTAGCCAGGCTTTCCAGCATTTCCCCGACTGTGCGTGATATTATTGTATCCTCTCACAAATCAGCTACTAGGAAGACGTATGCTAGTAAATGGAAACATTTCTGTTATTGGGCAAAGGCTAGGAACATAGATCCCTTTTCTGCCCCAGTTCACGAGATCTTGGAATTCCTAACAGAGTTTTTTTACTCTGGGTCCGCTTCTGCCACAATCAGGGTTCAACTAGCGGCCATATCTAACTATCATGTTAGCTTTTCTAATCTAAACATCATGTCTCATAAGCTGTGTAAAGCCTTTTTAAAGGGACTACTCTCCTTAGGCCCCCAGTGAGAGATTCCCCCTCCTCCTTGGGATCTTAATTTGGTACTAAAACTCCTTGATTATGCCCCCTTTTGAACCGGCGGCTTCCTGCTTCTTTAAGTTTCTATCTTGGAAAACTCTCTTTCTGGTGGCTATTACCTCAGCCAAACGTGTATCGGAACTTCAAGCACTAAGCGTTCGTTCTCCGTACTTAGTGTTTCACAAGGATAGGGTAGCGCTGAGAACTAATCCATCCTTCCTTCCTAAAGTGTGCTCAGAAAATAATCTAAACCAATCCATAGACCTTCCAGTGTTCTTCGCTAACTACACCAACAAGGCAGAATACAAGTTACACCTTTTGGATGTTCATAGACAACTGCGTTTTTACCTGCGTAGAACTAAGGATATAAGGAAGTCAGACCAACTCTTACTTCACTATGCTAGGGGCAAACAAGTTCTCCCAGTTTCCAAAGTGACCCTATCTAGGTGGTTGTCTCACATTATCACCTTCATTTATCAACTAAGAAACAAAGAATTGGCTGCCAAACCGAAAGGCCATTCTACTAGGACTTTGGCCACTTCTGTAGCCTTCCAGTCTAGGTTGTCCATGGACTCTATTTGTGCCGCGGCCACATGGGCAAATCCTCATATATTTATTTCTCATTACAAGTTAGACATGGCCTCCAGGAATAGAGCTAACTTTGGTTCCACTGTTCTGAAGAGTCTGTTCCAATGAGCCACCCAGGATCATAGGTGCTAGGGGCGCTGTCCCAACAAGCAAGAAATGAAGGCAAGATAGACAACTTAACATAAAGAAGTTATGTACCTACCATAACGTTCCATGTTGGTTGTCGTCATCTCGCCTTCTTTCTTGCGTCCCCCCCCCCCTCCACCCCCCTGTCCTATTGGACTGAGAGGAGTTTAGGTTTCACCGGCTGAGTATTTTCTGGATTGTTTCCTCTACTGACTTAGAGAGTATAAACAGATATGCCCAACCTGTTAGTTTGGTCAGATTATTCTTGCTATGTCTGGGGTTAGCTATTACAAACGAGATCTGGGTAGCTAGCGCTAGGCATCATGGGATAAGGGGTAGACTCGAGCCAGTAAACAGCTCTTGAGCTATAGAAGATGGCCGAGTCGGAGCCGAGGGTCAGCTCCGATCCCAACAAGCAAGAATGAAGGCGAGATGAAGACAACTAACATGGAACGTTATGGTAGGTACATAACTTCCTATCTGAAGTAGGAGATTCATTTGTCTGCAACCTGTGGGTTATGGATCCAATATCGGATCCGAACCGGCATGGTTTACCAGCTATGGATCCAAGCTCTCAGCTCCTCCCCTCACCCATAATTCCCTGCTCTCCCCTCATGACCTCAGATCTCGTTTGCCGCGCTGGTGACCAGATTTGTGTTCCTAAGCTCTTCAGCTAAGTGCAGTTTTTTTCAGTGTTTAAAGTGCTAAATTTTGAATTTTTGTGTGAAAGTTGTGTGGAAGTTTAGGTTTCCCTTTTTCTTACTTATACTTTTAGTGTTCTAAAATTTATTTTTCTTATCCCTCCCCTCGCTGATAGCGTAGTGTGTGTTTGGGGCCTGTGTGTGGTTTAGTTACTTTACTTTAACTTTAGTTTAAGTAACCTTTTGGTATTTGGGATGTCTGAACAACCCAAAGCTGTGTTCTCCAAGTGCTCCGAGTGTGGCCATAAGCTTTCCCCGGCTGATGGCCACACTCGGTGTGTTAGATGCCTTGGGGTTGAACACCTCACTTCTGGATGTACCATTTGTGCAGGGTTCAACCCCAGGGCATTGAAGGAGCGGAGGTCCAAGCTTGTCTTCGTGGGTCTTTTGCCACCGGACTCGGCTCCGGCCTCCGCTCCTTCGGGGGTAACCGTTTCTGGTTGTCTCCTCTCGCTCCCCTCCTCCTCCTGGGATTCAACCTCCCTGTAGTGGTTCAGAGGAGAGGGAAGCTAGAAAGAAGGACCGGAGGGAGAAGCACCATAAGCGGCGGGCCGAGACCTCTGTTTCGGCCCCGCCAGCCAAGCGGGCTTCTCCTCCGGCCTCCTTGTCTGTTGGCTCTCCCTCGGCTCCGGTCTCCTGTGTGTTTTCACCGGGACCTGAGGAGGAGGAGACCCGATCTCGACGAGGCTATCGAGGAGGCACTCAAGGCCTACCTCGGTAGCCTCGTCGAGATCAACTTATAGCCTGTCAGACGCTGATCTGGACCGGATGATGAGAAGGTTCATCCAGGCCCAGATGCAGATGGGAGTGCTCTTGCCTCCCCTGGGGAGCTCACCCCTTTTCAAGCCAATTGCTCCTTCTCCGACCCGCTACCCGGGTTCGGAGCAGTTGGAGCCGCCGGGGGTGGGTCGGCTCCGATAGTACTTGGTACTTCGGATCCGACCCTGCCCTTGAGTGCTTCGGATCCGACCTCTCGGAGCCTGGATCCGAGCTTCGGATCCGGGGGGATCAGTGCTCCTTCGGCACCGTCTGTGTCGGAGCGCACTGTCCCTTTGGATCCGAGCACTTCGGCGCCGGCTCCGATCCACTCCTCGGATCCGAGGGGGAGCCGATTGTCGGATCCTTTGGTCGAGGTCGGCTCCCCTTCAGCTTTTGATGTAGTGGAGAGGGTCTTCGGACCCCCGGCACTTGCTTCGGCTCCGTCCAGCGCTCCCACTGCACTGGGTCAGGCTTCCACCATCCGGCCCTTGGGACAGCCCGCTCCTTTGCCCCAAGCTGTTCCCCTGGAACAGGTTACTGTTTGCGAGGAGTCCTCTGACAGCCCCCCGGAGGATGTTCCCCGCAAACATACGTGCAAAAGGAGGCACATTGACTCCCCCGAGTCTCTCACAGAAGACACGGATTTGGAGGAAGGGGAAGGCTCCCCACGGTCACCCCCCGAGGATGTCTCATTTGGAGACATCATGGAAATGCTCCGCATAAGGGGGGGGTGGTCGGCCCCCAAGTCTTCCTCGGATGAGTCCGTGTTCTTGGAGGCATTTGAAGCGGGCCCGTCTACCTCTTGGGTGTCCCCTCCTGCCGACCCCCTGGTGGACCTCATTACCACCAGGGCGTGGAAGGAACCGGACACCGTGGAGCCAATCCCTAAAAGGCCCGACCGTATTCTCAGTCCCCCGGCTGACCGTGCCCATTGGAGTAAGGGGCCTCCGGTAGATGCCATGTTGACGGCGGCCACCAAGAGGGAACTTGCTCAGGAGAGTCCCTCAGTCCATCCCCCGAGCAAGGAGTCTCGGATGATGGACCGCTTGGGGAAGCGGATGTTTAGTTCAGCGACCTTCTCTGTGAGGGCGCTGAACTACCTGGCACACGTGATTAGGATGCAGCGCGATCTTATTAAAGAATATGCTGCATCCCCCCAGAGTCCATGTCGGAGGAGGACCAAGTGCTGCACTCCACCCGCATGGCCACTCTTAGGTCCGTCACCAATACCTCTATGCAGCTACTGTCCCATGCTATGGAAGGTGCCGTTAGAGCCGCAGGGGCAGGCCTAGTTACTTGACATCAGGCCTGGCTCCGTCATTGCGATTTCTCAGAGCCCTTCAAGGCGTCATTTGCAAACGCCCCCTTCGATGGTTCTGCCCTCTTTGGCAAAACTGTTCGCGACACTTTGACCCAGAGCGAGAAGGACGGGAAGACGCTGTCTGCCGTCGGAATCCGCTTCTCTGCACCCCAGAGGCCCTATTCTAGGAACCAAAAGGGACAGAAGAAGATGTGGTTCCGGAAGTCGCAGCAATCTCAGCCTGCTCCGGACAACCAGTCCTTCCGTGGCAGAGGAGGACAGGGAGGACGCCGCCCTAGGGGCAGAGGGGCTCCCAGGAACTTCGGGTCCAGAGAACCCTTCTCTGAACGGCCCGTGCAGCAGCCTTGAGGGGTTGCCCGGCTGCTGCACTCTGGAGGCAGTCGGGGACGTTTTCGAGCACCTAGCGGCATGGGAGTCCATAACATCAGACCGCTGGGTCCTCCAGATCATATCCAGAGGAAACCGTATACCCTTTCTTCACTTGCCAAAATTGAAGTCCCTCCCCGACGTTCCACCCGGTCAGTGGGAGGCCGCTTTGGCAGAAATTGGCCATCTGCTAAAGAAAAGAGCCATCCAGCCCGTCCCCAGACCAGATCGGATCAGGGTTCTACTCCAGGTTCTTTTAGTGCCAAAAAGACGGGGATCTAAGACCAATTTTAGACCTTTCACTCTTGAACCTGGCAGTTCCCAAGGAGAAGTTCCGAATGGTCACGTTGCAGTCTATTCTCCCCTTCTGGGAGAAAATCACTGGATGTGCTCCATAGACCTCAAGGATGCGTACTACCACATTCTAATGGACAGGCGCTCCAGGAGGTTTCTCCGCTTCCGGCTGGGAGCCAGTCACTACCAATTCTGGGTCCTTCCCTTTGGTCTCACCACAGCCCCCAGGGTATTCACCAAAGTATTAGCAGTGGTAGCGGCCCACCTGAGGCTTCAGGGGGTATAGGTCTTTCCCTACCTGGACGACTGGCTTCTCACCGCCCCAACAAGGCATCTACTACTATTGGCACGAGACTCCTTTCTCTATCTTGCTCCCCATCTCGGCATCACAATAAACACAAAAAAATCCAACCTAGCACCCACGCAGCTCATAGATTTTATAGGTGCCAGGTTAGACACAAGGAGATTAAAAGCCTTCCTCACTGCGGACAGAGTTCAAAATCTGCAATTCCAGGTGCGGGCCATTCTCCAATCAAGCTCAGTTCCGGCGGAGTTGGTCCTGAGGGCCCTAGGGTCCATGGCTGCAGCAATAGCGCTTCTTCCTCTCGCCAGGTTCAATATGCGCATCCTTCAATGGACACTCCTAGTTCAGTGGTCGTATCTTGCTCTTCCTATGCATCATCCCATTGCGATCAGCAAGGCTTGCAAGCGGTCCCTCCTGTGGTGGCTACACTCTCCAGATCTCCACGGAGGCCGCACATTTTGTGCTTCTCCCCCTCTCGCCACGGTGACCACGGACGCCTCCCGCCTCGGGTGGGGGGGGGTGCATTTTGCAGGCCGGACCGTCCAAGGCACTTGGAACGATTCAGAGACCTTACTGCATATCAACGTTCTAGAGATGAGAGCAGTGCTCTTAGCGTTGCTAGCACTTCAGGCCTTTCTTCCCTTGGGAACAATTGCGATTCAATCGGACAACATGTCGGTTGTTTGGTATATCAACAAGCAAGGAGGAACCAGGTCTTACCCGCTTTGTCGAGAAGCCATGAGAGTGTGGGAATGGGCAATCTCCACCAACCGCTTTCTCATAGCAACGCATATTCCGGGTCAGTCCAACATCCTGGCGGACAAACTCAGTCGCACCATTCTCACCCCTTACGAGTGGTCTCTCAATACTCAGGTAGCAGAACGCATTTTCGCACGGTGGGGAACTCCTTGTTGCGATCTTTTGCCTCTCCCTCAAACACCAAGTGCGACAGTTTTTTAGCTCTGATACCTCCTCCCGGAGGTTCCCCAAGAGACGCTCTGGTGCATGCTTGGCCACCCGGTCTTCTTTATGCTTATCCCCCCTTGCCTCTGATGCTCCAAGTTCTTCAGAAAGCCTCTCGGTTGGGGTGCAGAATGATTCTCATTGCTCCATTTTGGCCTCGACAGATCTGGTTCCCCTTCCTAAGGTCTCACTCAGTGAATCCTCCTTGGATTCTAGATCCCATTCGGATCTGATATCTCATCCATCCCACTTATCTCCTCCGAACCTGGACAACCTGAAGCTGACCGCTTGGCTGCTCCAGTTCCACTCTTGATCAGGACTCCCGGTATTTCGTCCCCTGTTAAGGCCATCCTGGTGGCAGCTCATAAGCCATCCACCAGGAAAGTCTACCGCAGCAAGTGGAAACGGTTGTCTTTGTGGGCGGAGCGGCAAGGCCTAAACCCTTCACAGTTCCTCTCCTTTGGTGCTTGATTTTTAACCACTCTTTTTAATGATGGTGCCAGCAGTTCCACGGTCAAAGTACAATTTGCGGCAATTTCTCATTATCACATTGGTCATGACTCCAATCCACTGATGTCAGCCAAGTTATGTAAGATTTTCCTTAAATGTACTTTTCTTCTCAGGCCCTCTGTAAAGCAAGCAATTCCTCCTTGGGACCTTTCCTTAGTTCTCCAGGCCTTGACCCCTTGAACCGGCTACGGTAGATCTGAAATTCTTATCTTTCAAGACAGCCTTCTTAGTAGCCATTACTTCGGCCAAGAGAGTCTCAGAGCTTCAAGCATTATCAGCTAAACCTCCTTACTTAGTCTTTCATCCGGACCGTGTTTACCTCAGGACCAACCCGTCCTTTCTTCCTAAGGTAGCTTCTGAAGCAAACATTAATCAATCCATTAACCTCCCTGTCTTCTTTCCGAAATATGAAAACAAAGGTGAATACAAGCTTCATTCCTTAGATGTTCACAGGCAACTTAGATTTTATCTAAACAGGACGGCTGGTCATAGGCAATCCGACCAGTTGTTCATTTCCTTTGCTAAATTTAATTTGGGCAAACCAATTTCTAAAGTCACATTATCTCGCTGGATTTCACAGTGTATCTTATTGGCTTATCAAGCTTCGGGAAGGCCCGCACCGGAGGGTGTACATGCCCATTCAACCCGGTCAGTCTCTACCTCGGCAGCCTTTAAGGCCAGGATTCCTCTAGATGATATTTGTGCAGCAGCCACGTGGGCTTCATCTCATACTTTTATTTCCCACTACAAGTTGGATCTTACATCTAGGGGGTAGAGCATCCTTTGGCTCCGCGGTGCTCGGAATATCCTTCCATGATGGCCCAAGATTCAGGTAGCTGGGGACTCTGTCCCACAGGTTGCAGACAAATGAATCTCCTACTTCAGATTTAGAAGTTATGTACTCACCATAACGCTCCATCTGAGTAGGTGTATTCATTTGTCTGCAACCATCCCGCCCTCCTATCCCCCTAGCCTTTCAGTTTCCTGCATATGATGTTTTACCCTTTTCAGGGTGTTCTTGCTGTTGGCAAACTCGATCTGAGGTCATGAGGGGAGAGCAGGGCATTATGGGTGAGGGGAGGAGCTGAGAGCTTGGATCCATAGCTGGTAAACCATGCCGGTTCGGATCCGATATCGGATCCATAACCCACAGGTTGCAGACAAATGAATACACCTACTCAGATGGAACGTTATGGTGAGTACATAACTTCTAATTTCTTCGTGTTTCACTGTTGCAGTCATTTAATTTGGGTAATCTCCTGGCAAGTTGCCCTCAGTCGGCCTAAGTAACAAAGACTTGGGTCCTGCATCGGTTGCTGTCCCCTCTTCCATGACGTCAGGTCGTCGGGGCTATAAAACATGCAGCCGATGTCATTTTATTCAGTCTTTCTTACCGCCCAGTGCCCGAAGCAGAAGCAGTTCGCAAGTGCCGGTCGGCCGACTCCTGAAATTTTCGTATTCGAGTTTCAGAACCGAAGTCTTCAAACTAAAGCTAAGTACCCCATTGGGGAAACTTTTTCTTGCTCCTTACTGATGTAAGTAAAAGTTAATAATTGCATTACTTGTGGGAAGCAAGTACCTCATAAGGATTTTCATTTGTACTGTATTCCTTGCCTAGGCCCTGATCACAACATGCCTTGCTGTCAGTTTTGTGCTAGATTTAACCAATGCACTATTAAGCATCTGTATATTTTTGCTTCTAAATATTTTGGTTCAATATTTAACTATCCTGAAATGTCGTCTGTTAGCAATCCGACTACTGGCGTTCACAAAAAATGCATGGAAACAGACAGAGACAGACCGTCGAGGTCCAAAACTGATGACGAAGCTTCTCCTAAGCCAGTTGCCGGTTCGCCGGTACTCCGTGAGGAGCTTTCGCAGCCCCTGATACCCGCTACTTTTGAGTCGCAGGCCTCTACCTTGACCCATTCAGAGTCCGGTATGCCGTGAGATTCTCAGAGTATTGAACCCATGGATGTCTCTCCCTTGGATGGGTCTGGACCCGCTGAGCAGGCACCGGCTTCTGAGGGTGTTTTCAGGCCTCAACATTTTTATAGTAAACTGACGCCAGCAACAAAAACAAGGTCAAAAACAACTTCTGTGTCTAACAAACTGATGCATGAGCCACATGCTCAGGCCCGTATGCCTAAAAAACAGATGATCAAAATGGCTGAGGATTTAATTACCTTGATCAGGGGTTCCCAACCCCCCCCCCCCTCCACTAAGAGGCCTAGGCAAAGCACTGATTATGAATCTTCAGATCAGGTTTCCATTTCTTCTGATTCCTCTTCTGATCAGGAATTTTCTATTCCACCCTATGAGGATTCTGATGCAGAGGAATCCATCCCATCTGCATCTCCTTCTGAGGATTACTCTTTTGGAGAGACTTTGTATACTTTAAGGGAACATTTTCACTGGGAGAGTCAGGACTTCTCTGAATCAAAAAAGAGACTTAGGGATTTCCTCCTTCTTCCTCAGCATAGGCCTTTGGCAATACCTCCTGTATTAGACATTGTTGATGATGTGTTTTTGGAATCAAGCATGGCTCCTGTTTCCCTGCTTCCAGCTCCTAGTAAGCCAGACAGATATTACAGGGTTCCTGACTCCCACAAATTTATTTTCAAAAATCCTGCTGCTGATCCTGAGACTATTTCTCAGGGTCCCAAGGGTGTTAAGGCTTCTACAGCTAAAAATCCTACCCATTCTGATAGAGATTCCAAGGCGCTGGATAGATGGGGTAAGAAGGTTTATACATCTGCAACCTTGGCAACCAGGGCTTTAAACTGCCAGTTTCATATGCTTAAATATCAACAGCATGTTATGGGCTTACTGAAACAGAAAATGATGCTGATTTCTGATTGTGTGGAAAATAAAGTTACAGGATTTATTGCATTCAGCAGAACAGGTTGGAAAGCATACTTTGCAATGTGGTTTTGATTCCTTGGAGGCCTCTTGTAGGGTCGCCATTACTGGATCTGTGATTAGAAGGCATGCTTGGCTCAAGGAGCAAAATCTGCCTGATCATGTTAAAGTTAAATTGTTGGATGCCCTTTTACAGCATGACACTCTGGTATTAAGGCAGAAGAGGTTTTAAAGAAAATGGAAGACTAAGTTAAATTTATGCACACTGTAAAAGATTTCTTGCAAGTGCAGCCACCCAGGTTCAGTAGGCACTGGCCTACTAAAAATTGGTCCTTTCCTGTGTCCGAGCCACTCAGGGCAAAGCCAGGCGCTCATAAGGCTCCAGATATCAATCACATGGTTCTTACAGGTCAAAGCAATGGGGTGCCTCCACCTCCAAATCTGGAGGAAATGAAGCACAACCCTACAGTAAGCAGACTCAATGACTTTCCTCTACCCATCTCCAAGCACGTATCTTTTGGCAGCCCCCTTGGGGGGGGAACTAGCACTTCATGCTCAAAATTGGCAGTTAATTACCCAGGACAAGTGGGTATTAAACATAGTATCCCAGGGGTACAGATTTCATTTCCGTACTTTGCCAATTCCAAACGGATGGCCGGATCTGCCACAAAACCAGTGGGCAGAGGCCCAGAAACAAGTCATGTCCCCCATGGATATGGGGGCTATTCAGCCAGTACCAGAAAAGGAAAAAGGACAAGGTTTTTATTCAGGACTGTTCCTGGTACCCAGAACAGACAATTCATGGCATCCAATACCGGGCTCATCGATTCTGAACAAGTTCCTGGACATTCCAAAATTCAAAATGCTGACTTTACAACAGCTACTGCCTATACTAGGCAAGAATGCTTGGTTAGTAACTCTAGACTTAAAAGAGGCATACCTGCATATCCCAATAAGAGAATCATGCAGAAGATACCGCCACTTCAGAGCAGGTTTTTAGCACTGCCAATTCTCTGCACTGCCCTTTGGCTTATCTACTGCGCCCAGAGTCTTTACAAAGTGCCTGGCACCAGTAATTGCATTCTGCAGACAAAGAAACATTCAAATGTATCCTTATCTGGATGATTGTCTCATTCAAGCAGAGGACAAGGACACTCTTCTTCAACATCTGTCATTTGTAAAAAGGCTTCTAGCATGCCTAGGGTACACTATAAATAAAAAGAAATCAACTGGTATCCTCTCAAATAATTACATTCCTGGGTGCAAGCTTGAATACAACTGCCCCAGATGGCTTACCTCGCGCCAGACAGACAAAGGCAACTGACAGCATACTTCAAAGAAATGGTAACAAAAACCCAGTTATCTGCAAGACAAATTCTGCAGGCTTTGGGGTTCATGGCATCCTGTATTCTACTAATTCCTTATGCGAGACTGCATATGAGGAAACTTCAACAGTACCTAAAAAGTTTATGGAGTCAACATTGTCACAGCCTGGAAACAATGATTCCTCTCATTCCCTGCCTGCAACAGGAGTTTCTTTGGTGGGCAGAGACATGTCACCAAAACAAGGGACTGTCATTCACTCTACCCCCCTGCCACCCAAACCCTAACTACAGACGCATCAGACTATGCTTGGGGGGCCCCACCTGGCAGGGAGATGCATTCAGGGCAAATGGAACCCAAACCAAATGCATCTGCTTATCAACCAAAAAGAAATGCTAGCTGTTCAGAATGCTCTGACAGCCTTCAAGGACTTACTTCTTCCAGGACAACTACTGATAAAGACTGACAACACCACAGTTATGTGGTACATAAACAAGCAGGGGGGTACACATTCCTACCCACTTTGCAGACTAGCCATGGCCTTGTGGAACACAGCCTTCACTTACCAAATACATCTCCAAGCTCAACTCCTGCCAGGAAAGCAAAATACTTTGGCAGACGACCTAAGCAGAAATCTTATGGACTTGCATGAATGGAAACTGGATCCAGAAATCTTCAGCATGTTAACACAGAAATGGGGGAGCCCAGAAATAGATCAATTTGCCTCTCCCCAAAATTATCAGTTGGACAAATTCTGCACAAGAACTCATCACAAAAAAGTATGGAAAGTGGATGCTCTATCCTTCAGCTGGAAAAACCTATCAATCTATGCCTTTCCCCTCTGCCTCTACTCTCCAAGGTCTTATTAAAAGTCAGACAGGGAAAACCAAAAATGATCCTAATTGCTCCAGACTGACCTCGCCAGCACTGGTACCCGCTTCTAAGGAATATGTCACACCTTCCTCCATGGTACTTGCAATCAAATACCTAATCTACTGTCTCAGCAGAACTATCAAATTCTACACACTCGGCTCCAAACTCTGAATCCTGCAGCATGGCTAATCAACTAATTATTCAAACCACATCTCTCAGTAAATCTGTGATGGATGTCATTTTGGAAGCCAGAAGGCCTAATACTAGAAAATCTTATGCTGATAAATGGAAGAGATTCTGTGGTTGGAATCAAGCACAAGGAGTAGACACAGCAAAGCCCAATATTCCTCAGATTTTACAATACTTAACTAAGATGCTTGACAAGGGCCTATCTTTTTCTTCAATAAAAATCCATGCCTCTGCCATTTCAGCTCATTACAACACAGAGCCTCCCCTCTTTTCTCATCCACTGCTTAAACAGTATCTTAGAGGGGCCAAAAATTTAAGGCCTCCCAGGAGAGCACCAACTCCTGCATGGGACCTCAATTTTGTGCTGGAAAAACTCACCCTGTCTCCTTTTGAACCAGCAGCTAATGCGGATATAAAATTTCTATCTTGGAAAACAGCTTTTCTTTTGGCAGTCACTTCAGTAAAAAGGGTTTCAGAACTACAGGCTCACATGGCAGTGGAGCCTTTCATTATATTTTACACGGACAGGGTGGCCCTCATGACCAATCCTTCTTTTATGCGTAAGGTGGTATCCAGTGTGGCTCTTAACCAGACCGTTCACCTGCCAACATTTTACCCAAATCCACAGAACAAGGGGGAGCAGATTCTGCATTCATTGGATGTACACAGACAACTAAGATTCTACTTAAACAGGACCAAATCTCTAAGAAAGTCTGAGCAACTACTGGTGGCATTTGCTGCAGGATCAGAGGGGAAGGCTATATCAAAGCAGACTATTTCTAAATGGATAAACCACTGCATTCGTTTCTGCTATTTACACCATGGTAAACCTGTACCTAAGGGGATCAGATCACATTCCACCAGGGCTACCTCTACTTCAGCAGCTTTTCTCAGAGGGTTCCCAACCAAAGACATTCTAGAAGTTGCTACTTGGAGCTCTGTTCATATCTTCACAAAGCATTATCATTTACCTCTCTTCTCTAAATCCAGGGCAGGCTTTGCCACTGCAGTCCTGCAGGGCATTATAGCTGCTCCTAATGCTGTTTAGTTCCATCCTCCAATCCATAGCTTTGGGATTCTACTCAAATGTAATGACTGCAACAGTGAAACATGAAGAACATAGTACAGATGTTCATCGTGTTTCACTGTTGCAGTCATTACAGTTGGGTTATCCTGCTGGCAGGCTACCCGCAGTCGGCCTGAGTCCCAAAGTCCAGGTCCAGCGTCGGTTGCTGTCGCCTCCTCCCTGACGTCAGTGCGCCAGGGGTATAAAAGATGCAGCCGACACCATTTTCTTCTGTCTTTCTTGCCACGCAGTGCGTGAAGCAAAAGCAGTTCGCAAGTGCCGGTCGGCTGACTCCTGAAATTTTCAAATTTCAGATCCGAAGTCTTCATTAAAGCTAAGTACCCTATTGAGGAAACTTTTTTCTTGCTCCAGACCGATGTCAGAAAAAGTTAATAATTGTATTTCTTGTGGGAAGCAAATACCTCATAAGGATTTTCATTCTTACTGTATTCCTTGCCTAGGCCCTGACCACAACGTTGCTCGTTGTTGGTTTTGTGCTAGATTTAACCAACGCACTATTAAGTGTCAGTACGATTTTGCATTTCATTACTTTGGCAGAAGATTCAATTATATAATGCCGTCGGAACAGCCGACGACCGGAGTTTATAAAAAGTGCTAAGAAAAAGAAAAGCATCCGAAGTCCAAAACCGATGACGAGGCTTCTGTTATGCCTCTCGCCGGTTCTCAGTGAGGCGCTTTCGCAGCCCCTGACGCCCGCTACCTCAGAGCCACAGGCCGCTTCCGACTCCCACGTGGAGCCGACTAGGCAGCTGGAAACTCAAGGTATTGGACACTCGGAAACTATTCCCTCAGATGGGTCCGGAGCCGCTGAGTAGGCATCGGCTTCTGAGGGTGTTTTCAGGCCTACACAGGTATATGTAAAACCATCTTCAGCTTCAAAGGCAAAGACTAAAGCAGTTTTAAAGACAAAGAAACAAGTACAGCATTCTCCTGGACAGGCCTCCATGCCTAAAAAACAGATGCTTAAAATGGCCGAAGACCTAATTACTTTGATCAGGTGTTCCCATCCCCCTCCTGATAAGAGGCCTAGGCAAGAGATAGAATATGAATTTTCAGATCAGGTTTCCATTTCCTCTGATTCTTCTTCTGAACAGGAATATTCCCTTCCTCCCTATGAGGATTCTGATGCTGAAGAATCTATCCCTTCACCCTCTCCTCCTGAGGATTATTTTTCTGGGGAGACCCTGCATACTATGAGGGAGCATTTCCACTGCGGGAGCCAAGATTACTCTGAATCCAAGAAAAGGCTCAGAGACTTCCTTTTATTACCT
The DNA here is from genome assembly GCF_019279795.1 of Protopterus annectens. Lineage (NCBI taxonomy): Eukaryota > Metazoa > Chordata > Ceratodontiformes > Protopteridae > Protopterus > Protopterus annectens. The sequence goes on along the minus strand of NC_056749.1, from coordinate 197,027,553 downwards.
CAGCACAGGCCCCTAGCTATTCCTCCTGACATTGTAGATGATGTATTTTCAGAGTCCGGTCTGTCTCCTGACTCTTTACCACCAGCTCCTGTTAAGCCAGACAGATACTACAGGGTTCCTGACTCAAATAAATTTCTTTACAAAAACCCTGCTGCTGACCCAGAAACTATTTCTCAATGTCCCAAGGGGGCAAGGCTTCCTCTGCAAAAAAACCCTATCCCCTCTGATAGGGATTCAAGGGCCCTGGACAGATGGGGGACAAAGATTTATACTTCTGCTACCTTGGCTGTAAGAGCTTTAAATTGTCAGTTTCATATGCTTAAATATCAGCAATATCTAATGTATCACAGCTTAAACAGAAAATGTTGACAAATTCAGAATGTGCAGAAAACAAAGAAATGCAGGATTTATTGCATGCAGCTGAACAAGTAGGAAAGCATACTTTGCAATGTGATTTTGATTCTCTAGAGGCCTCCTGCAGGGCCGCAGTTACAGCTAGGTGGCATGCTTGGTTAAAAAAACAGAATCTGCCCGATCATGTTAAAGCAAAACTCTTAGATGCTCCATTACAACAATACCTTGTTTGGTGTTAAAGCAGAAGAATTGTTAAAGAAAATGGAGGACAAAGCTAAATATATGCAAACAGTGAAGGATTTTTTACAGGTACAGCCTCCCAGATTTAGCAGGAACTGGCCTACAAAGAATTGGTCCTTTCCAGTGTCAGACAGGCCACAAAGAGGCAGATACAGACGCCCCAGAGGCAGATCACAACCCTAAGGCTCATACAGGTCTAAACAGTGGGGTGCTTCTACCTCCAAAAGCGGAGAGGAAAAATCATAGCCATACAGAAAACAGTCTCATTGACCTTCCCCTGCCAGCACCAAGCACTTATCTTCTGGCAGCTCCTTTGGGGGGGAAACTAGCACTTTTTCACAAAATTGGCATATGATCACCCAGGACAAATGGGTCCTAAATATCGTATCTCAAGGGTACAGCTTCCACTTTCACACCCTGCCAAGGCCAAATGGTATGCCAGACCTGCCACACAATCAGTGGGCAGAGGCACAAAAACAAGTTTCATCCCTCATGGACATGAGAGCCATTCAGCAAGTACCACAGCAAGAGCAGGGACAAGGATTTTACTCGAGGCTATTCTTGGTACCCAGAAAGGACAAAGCCTGGAGACCAATACTGGACCTGCCTATTCTAAACACATTTCTGGATATTCCAAAATTCAAAATGTTAACTCTGCAACATCTTCTGCCCATGCTGGGCAGGAAGGCTTGGCTTGTGACTTTAGACCTAAAAAAGGCATACCTGCGTATCCCAATCAGGCAGTCATGCAGAAGATACCTCAGATTTATAGCTGGCTCAATGCACTACCAATTCTCTGCACTGCCCTTTGGCTTATCTACTGCGCCCAGGGTCTTCACAAAATACCTGGCACCAGTAATTGCATTTTGCAGACAAAGAGGAATGCAAATATATCCTTACTTGAATGACCGCCTTATTCAAGCAGAGAACAAGGACATTCTACTACATCATTTGGCATTTGTAAAAAGATTACTAACAGGTCTAGGGTACACAGTAAACAAAAAGAAATCAAAACTTGTACCCTCTCAAGAGATAATATTCCTGGGTGCAAGCTTAAATACAATTGCCCAGATGGCTTATCTCATGCCAAACACAGACAACTGACTACTTATTTCAGAATGTTGGCAACAAAGACCCTGTTATCTGCAAGGAAAATTCTGCAGGCTTTGGGCTTCATGGCATCCTGCATACTGCTAATTCCATATGCAAGACTGCATATGAGGAAACTTCAATGGTATCTAAAAAGTGTTTGGATTCAACATTGCCACAGCCTGGAAACAATAATCACCCTCATTCCCTGCCTGCAACAGGAGTTTCGATGGTGGGCAAAAGTCTGTCACCTCAACATGGGACAGCCATTCACCTTACCCACAGCCAGGCAGACATTGACAACAGATGCATCAAATTATGCCTGGGGGGGCCCATATGGCAGGAAGATGTATTCAGGGTACATGGTCTGCAAGTCAAATGCATCTACATATCAATCAAAAAGAGATGCTAGCTGTTCAGAATGCCCTGACAGCCTTCAAGGATCTACTTCATCCAGGACAACTTCTGATAAAGACGGACAATACTACAGTCATGTTGTACATAAACAAGCAGGGGGGCACGCATTCCTACCCCCTCTGCAGACTAGCCATGAACTTGTGGGACACAGCACTTACTTACCACATACATCTGCAAGCACAATTCCTGCCAGGAAGGATAAATACTCTGGCAGATGAACTAAACAGAAACCAAATGGATCCCCACGAGTGGAAATTAGATCCACAAGTCTTCAGTATGATAACAAGGTACTGGGGATACCCGGACATAGACCTATTTGCCTCTCCTCACAACTGCCAACTACAGAGATTCTGCACAAAGACTTATCATAAGCAAGCATGGAAAGTGGATGCTCTATCTTTCAGCTGGAAAAACCTAACAGTATATACCTTTCCGCCTCTGCCTCTCCTCCACAAGGTACTCCTCAAGGTCAGACAAGAAAAGCCAAAAATGATACTGATTGCCCCAGACTGGCCCCACCAGCACTGGTACCCAGTCCTAAAGAGCTTGTCTCAATGCTGGACATTACTTCAAATTCCTCACTTACTGACCCAGCAAGACAGTCATATACTGCATAGCCAACTCAGGACCTTAAACCTGGCAGCATGGTGGATAATGTAGCCATTCAAGACCCACCTCTCTCTAAAGTAGTGATGGATGTTATTTTGGAGGCCCGGAGGCCTAGCACCAGAAAATCTTATGTAGAAAAATGGAAGAGATTCTGTGCTTGGAACCAGGCACAAGGTATTGACACGACTGTTCCAAATATTCCTCGGATTTTGCAATACTTAACTGAGATGCTGGATAAAGGCCTTTCCTTTTCATCAATTAAAATTCATGCCTCTGCCATTTCAGCTCATTACAATACAGAACCACCTATTTTTCCTCATCCATTAGTAAGGCAGTACCTCAGAGGGGCCAAAAACATAAGACCTCCAAGGAGAGCACCAGTACCTGCATGGGACCTCAACTATGTCTTGGAAAAACTCACACTGCCTCCATTTGAGCCAGCCTCTGCAGTTGATATAAAATTATTATCCTGGAAAACAGCTCTGTCCTAGCAATAACTTCCACTAGACGAGTCTCAGAGTTACAGGCACTCGTGGCTGTGGAACCTTTTATCATTTTCCATCCTGACAGGGTCTCTCTAAGGACAAACCCTACATTTATGCCTAAGGTAGTGTCCAGTGTGGCCCTTAACCAAACAATTCATTTGCCTACCTTTTACCCAAACCCACAGAATAAGGGTGAGAGACACCTGCATTCTTTGGACATTCACAAGCAGCTACGCTTCTACTTGGACAGAACCAAAGCTGAACAACTTCTAGTGGCATATGCTGCAGGATCCAATAAAAGCCTATCTCCAAACAGACTATTTCAAAGTGGATAGGCCACTGCATTCGTTTCTGCTATTCACAGCATGGCAAACCAGTGCCTAAGGGCATTAGGCCGCATTCAACCAGAGCAGCAGCCACTTCAGCAGCCTTCCTCAGAGGAGTACCAGCCAAAGACATCTTAGAGGCTGCAACTTGGAGGTCAGTGCATACTTTTACAAAGTGCTATCACTTACCTCTCTACTCTAAATCCAGGGCAGGCTTTGCCACTGCAGTTTTGCAGGGCCTGATAGCCTCTCCTAATCCTATTTAGCTCCAGCCTCCCAACCTTAGCTTTGGGATTCAACCTAATTGTAATGACTGCGACAGTGAAACAATATGAACATAGTACAGTTGTGTACCTACCATAAATGTAGATGTTCGAGTGTATTCACTGTTGCAGTCCAGGTTACCCTCCCACCATCCCCCTTTTCCTTGCTGGGACTTATCTGTACTTCTCTATTCTATACAACCTATGTGGTGTTTTTGCTTGTAGATGAAGAAAAAGTTGTTTTTTTTGTATGCATGCTTATTGGCATAATTTAGCCTACCATTTTAGGGGCACCTGACATCTGGGGCAAGAAAAACTGAAGAAAATGGCGTTGGCTGCATCTTTTATACCCCTGGCACACTGACGTCAGGGAGGAGGCGACAACAACCGACGCCGGACCTGGACTTTGGAACTCAGGCCGACTGCGGGTAGCCTGGAGGCAGGATAACCCAATTGTAATGACTGCAACAGTGAATACACTCGAACATCTACATTTATGGTAGGTACACAACTGTACTTTGTGTACACTTACCATAAATGTAGATGTTTGAGTGTATTCACTGTTGCAGTCTGTGTTACCCACCCGCCATCCCCCATTCTATACCTTTTCTTTCCTTCACTATACTCAAAAGCCTTTGTGGTGTATTTGCTTTTAGTTGAAGGTAAAGTTTGTTTCTAAAAGTGCATTTATATATTTACAGTTTAGTTATATATATATTTCTGCTCCCCATTTGGGGGGCACCTGACATCTGGGGCAAGAAAATCTGAATAAAATGGCGTCGGCTACATGTTTTATACCCCCAGACGACCTGACGTTGTGGAAGAGGAGACAGCAACTGACGGGGGACCCAAGACTTTGTTATTCAGGCCAACCTGGCAACAGATTACCCAAATGTAATGACTGCAACAGTGAATGCACTTGAACATGTACATTTATAAGTGTACACAACTGTACTTTCCCACTATATCTTTACCAGATATAAGCACAACTTTGGCTGACATGGGTAGACCTCTCTGTGTCGGCCTCAAACTGGATCGTGGCAGAGGGAAATAGCAAGGGCACTGGATAGTCATGTGGTTCTTTAACCCAAGGGTGATGTCCAGTGGAGGCTGTGCATCAGCAGGATCAGTGTGTGCTTTTTTTCTTAATGGTGGCTGAACTTTGAGGTGGGTTTATTTGACCATGGTACCCTGAGTCAAAAGCTTCAGACACTGGTTTTCCAAATAAATAGAAAGGGATGACAGACAGCTTCAGAGTGTCTTAGGGACAAATGCCTGACAAATATCACATTGAGTATAAGTAGCACACAAACAAACAAAAAAGTGCACATCTCGTGTCTATCTTCATAGGTGATCTGCCTCCTACACTCTTATTTTCCCTTCCTAGAAGAACTATGAGGAGCAAAAAATAAATAAATGAAGGAACCCAAACAGGGCAGTTATCTTTAGAAGGCTCAGTAGATTGGAGGCAAATAAGTTCTGAGGATTAGGCATCCATCTGTCACATATGTACCTTGGGCATATGTATGAAGTATGACACCTGGAAGGTGTAAAGGCTTTGGTAAACTAGCCAGATGTTAGGCTATCCTTGGATGGAAGAATATAGAATACTGCAACAGTGATAAGGAAAGACATCATAAAATGTATTCCCATCCCCTAGTCCTTACTCTGCCCCTAATCTGTGAACATTTGCATACACAAACTAACCAGGAAATTACTCAGTAAACCCACTCTAATCACAAAAATTCACAACACAAAAAAAAGTAGTACAGTACTTTAAAATTACTCATTTCACTCTGATGCAAGACAACCCCCCCCTCCCCAAAAAAAAAAAAAAAAAAAAAAAAACAGAATAGTCACTTCCCAGATGTAGTGTGATCTGGCTTTGAGGTTAAAGCTAAGCAGAGTTCCTCAGTTGTACTTGTGTAGCTGTACTCTAGCCAAGTAGAACACTGACATCCACAAACACATTAAGTTTAGACAAATTATAACACACAGTCCAGTTAAAAAAAACACACTTATCCTGTAGGCAATAGTAAATTTTGCCTATGAGAATAGCAGTAGCGTCTTCTCTCACCACAGAAATACCTGCTTAACCAGTTATAATTGGAATAATTCACACAACATTAAACAGTATAGCTCAGTACTTTAAAATAATGCTTAGTTTGCCTCCCGCAAACTCATTCAATTTTTATTTATCTTTTTTAGTTAACTCCTTCAATTGGTTATGCTTCTTCCTAGTGTGTGTGTGTGTGTGTGTGTGTGTCTGTGTGTCTCTGTGTGTGGCCACTTGATAGGAGGTGATTTCAGTATGTGTGTGTGGTCATCTTTTGACTTGTTGGTGTCAGGGTCATTTGATATGTGTGGTCATTTGGTATGGGGTTTCCACCTTACAAGGAATCAGTGTTTATTACCTTGGTAGACTGTCCTGGATTCCTTTGACTTAAATCTCTGAAGATACTGCTTCAAGTCTTGCTGTAGCCTGCATCAGAATTACAGACTGGTTGAGTCAGCTAAATAGAAGTTATATACTCACCTTAATGTTCCATATGTGTTGTCTATTTTCTTTCTTCCTCAACAGTTGGGTTCAGATCATGCTGAAATTGTACTGTGAATTATCTTCTTGACCTGGAATCTGATAGTCTGTACTCTTGCAAGAGGAAGAGAAGCTGTTACTGGTACTGTGTTGAAAACCTTTCCTGTAAACTCCAGTACCTGAGCAGGTTCTAAATGAGATTTGCTGTAATTTATGGTAATTCGTAGATGGGAGCAAGTTTGGAGTACCTGATCTCTCACTCTGAGTAGATGCCTGGTCAGGGCGGTAATGAGCCAGTTGTTTAGATACAGAAACATCCAGAATCCCTGCAGTCTCAGGTGAGCTACTACCACTGCCATGAATTTAATGAAGACCCTGGGTGCTGTGGTGATTCCAAAGGGCAGGGCTCTGAACTGGTAATGAAAATATGACAAAAAGGCCAGTAAAAAAATATGTTAATGACTGGCTCCCAGCTGGAAAGCTTAAGTACCTTCTGGACTCTCTGTTCATTTTTATGTGATAGTACATGTCTTGAAGGTCTATCAAGCACAGCCAGTCATCCTTGCCCAACAAGGGTAAAGTGAACTGAGCCATGACCTTTCAAAACTTTGTGTTTTGAACTGATTTGCTCAAGGTTGCTGAGATGCAAAATTAGTCTCCAGTCCCCTGTTTTCTTTGGCACTAAAAAGAATTTTCATTTCCAGATTCTATCTGGTCTGGTGGGACCTCTTGGATGACTGTTTCTTCTAGCACCTCACCCTTTGTATTTCTAGTACTGCTGTTTTCCTCTGACTGGGTGGAACACTGGAAAATCTGCATGACAATGGAGGTGGAAGGGAAAAGGGAATTACAAAAATTCTGGAAATAATCTTCTGCACCAGAAATCTTTTGTGATGTCTAGCTAAGCTCTCTGGAACAGAGGTAAATGACCCCCCCCCCCCGATTTCTTCCAGAGGGGGACAATCAGGCCTTCTTTCGGGAGCACTGATAGGGTCTGTCAGAGAGAGAATCTATAGACCTTTGGTTTTGCGGGCCACCTCTGACGCTTGGGTGGCATCTTACATTTGAGTTCTCTCCTATGCCTCTGTGAGAACCATCTCCCCATGGATTTTGGAAAGTACCCTAGGACTGTTTGAACCACATTTTTTATCCTCCCCATTGGTTCTTAGAGAAGGACCTTTGAGGGATTGATAAACCTCCTCCTACTGCAGAAAGAGTATTTCCGTCCTACTCACCTACCTGGAGAGGGTGTCCTTCACTTTGGAGCCAAATAAGGAGGTTCTTTCAAAAGGACCACTGATGAAAGATGACTTGAAGGGCTCAGCAAAGTCACACAAGCACATCCAGGCATGCCTCCTATTGGATATGCCTTAACTTGCTGCCCTTGAGGTGCCCTCATCTGCATGAGAGATAAGCCTCATGGACGAATTTGTGATGGACTGAAGGGTCGCCAACTGTGAGGTCACTGAAGCCTGAGCAGAAGTGTGATCCCAAACAGTGATTTTGACAATTCCTTAATCAAGTCCCTCTGTAGTCTAGTAAAATGTACCAGGTAGTTCAGTGACCTGAAGGCAAAAGTCGTTGAAGCATAGACATGCTTCTCAAATCTGTCCAAAGTCCTGGACACCCTGTTAGGGAGATGGACAGTGGAACTCTGTTCCACAAGTTCCTTCTTAGTGACCACCACCACAACTATAGCATCCACAGGTTCTCCCTTACTCTAAAACTCCCTTCTTGCAGGTCCAATCCATTCTTTTGGGATAGGTTCAACCAAGTCAGGCTCCTTTATGCCCACTTAGAGATCGAATCAATGAGCTTATTAGTGGATGGAGTTATCCAGGAGGCAGACAGGCCAGATCCAAATGCCTCCAGGAATACCGATTCCTCTGGAGAAGGATTGTTGGAGGAAAAACCACCCCTCTGCTTAAGGATCTTTAGGATGTCAATGAATGGTGATCTTGGGGATCCTTTCCCTTCATCAAAATTGGTATCTTCATTGATAGATTCCTGTGCAGAATCTAAGTGCCTCCTCTCACATTTCCTCTTCATAGGGACTTCCTTGGTGAGATGAAGTGAAGCATCAGAAAAGATCATAAAATCCTGCTGGGTGGCTTGGAGACGGCTTTCCCTGTTGCATAGAATGTTGTGGCTCGAGATGCAGAGACTTCTGGGATCTAGATGGAAGATCCAAGGAGGGGAAGGTCTGTCTGTCCTGCTGGAGAAGAAGACGCTCTTCACTACCTCAAAGGCAGATCACTCTGAAGAGAAGGAAGACAACTTATCTGAGAAGCCAGGCTTCTTGGCCCATTGCTTCCCTCTGCCCCAAAGGCAATCTCCCAGAGGCAGAAGTTAGAGCTGAGCTGTTCAATGCAGAGGCTCTGAGGGGCAAAGATGGCTTTGAAAACATCAGAGTCAATGCCAATGCCTCTTACCCGACAGGGGTGGTTTGGCTTCAAGAGTTATCCAGATCCAAAGATGTCAGAGCTGGTGCAGAGACAGCTTTGGATCCTAAGATAGAAGCATCTTTGGATCAGAGCAAGACGGTCCCATACAGCTCAGATCCAGGGGCTATGAAAAGACTGATCGGATTAGAGAAGGACCTGCCATAGACAGTGTGATAGATGGACAAGGCTCCTTGATCCAAAGGGGTAGGAGTTGGGAGAACACCCATCTGTACCTGCGTCGAGAGGAATTTCCTCATCATTCTGTCCATGTCTTGTTTGGTCAAACATTTGGAAGAATGAGATGAAGCGAGGGGAGGTGACCTGCATCTAAGAAGGGTGAAGGCACTCTTGAAGGTACTGGTTCTAATAAAGGTGAGTACACAGTCCTAGGTAAAATTCTTGGATTGGAAGCGGTAGGATCTGAGGACTTTCTGGTAAGATCCATCAGAAGTTGGATCGGTGCTGACTTCAGATCTGACATGCATTTCTTTCTGGGCTGCTCCAAAGATGGAGTTAATGCAGAAAGCCTAGGAGACCTAGTCAAAGCTTCCTTAGATTTGGGTTTTTGAGTTTGAACACCAGAAATAGCTTCACCAAAAGAGGAAGGAAGTAACCCTTTCAATATTAATCTGTTCTTCCTATCCACTATAGCTTATGGATTGGAGATTTTGCAAACATTGCAGTCAAATCTGGAGGTGATCCAGGCCCAAAAAGTACACACAAAAGTTACAGACTTTGGGTAAGTGCAATTTTGCCCACACTTCTGATACTTGAAACCGGAATGAGCTTTTTCAGACATACTGAAAAAAGTAACGAAAAACAGTAAGGAAAGTTTATAGTATAATAGTAGTGAGAGATAAAAAGAAAAGATGAGGATACCAGCTACAGTGTCAAACAGTACATGAAAGTGTAATAAGGTGAAAAAGGGAAAATAAACAATTACCAACTATGGCATAATAGGACTGTACCAAGTAAAAAGGGAAGGGAGAAAGATAAATATTAAATTAAAGTAGAGATCACTTATCACACACAGTTAACAATCCAGAGCTCAGAGTGACCATTTCTATTTGTGAAAGTGGCAGACAAAATCTGGGGTATATTAGGGGTTGTACTTGAGAGCTTTATGGTCAACACAAGCTATACTAAGCTGACATGGTCACCACAAGCTACACTAAGCTGACATGTCTATTGTATAAGAGCGGCAAACAAGATCTGAGGTAATGTAGAGAAAGGCATTATGGGTAGACTATTAGCTCAAGAGTTGTTTGGCTGGTGCAGGCTATACAACTGCCGGATCAGTTCCAAGGGTTGGAACTGTAATCCGTCAGTCAAGAACAGATGAAGATTGACAACATCAGATCTAGAGTTTCTAAGATTTTGTTGCCAGAAAGACCCTTTCGGTGCTCCTGTAGGGTTGCCTGACTACTTACCTCCAGAGGCATTCAGGGTTGCTTGTCCTTGCACCTAGATGGCTGGCTTCAATAGCAAATGATTCTTGGGTGCTAAAAATAATATTCAGAGGTTATTTCATACCATTTTTCCAGATTCCCCCAGTCAAAAGTAGAAGGCTTCTTGATGTCTCCCACAGTCAGAGAAAAGCTGTAGCTCAGGAGATTCAAAAGCTGTCAAACAAGAGTCTTCCAAGAGGTCCCGCCAAACCAAAGAGGATTCAGAACTAACTCAAGGATGTTCTTCATGTTTCACTGTTGCAGTCATTATCATTTGGGTTATCTGCCTGCAGGTAGCCCTCAGCCGGCCTGAATATCAAAGTCTTGGATCCCTGTGTCGGATGCTGTCCCTTCTTCCATGACGTCATGTTGTCAGGGGTATAAAACATGCAGTTGATGCCAGTACATAAGTCTTTCTTGCCGTGCGCTGCCTGAAGCAGAAGCAGTTCGCAAGTGCCGGTCGGCCGACCCCTAAAATTTTCGTTTTCAAGTTTCAGAACCAAAGTCTTCAAAAAAGCTAAGTACCCCATTGGGGATCCTTTTTCTTGCTCTAAACCAATGTCCGTAAAAGGTAACAATTGTATTACCTGTGGAAAGCAAATACCTCATAAAGATTTTAATTCGTACTGCATTCCTTGCTTAGGCCCAGACCACAACGTCCCTTGCTGTTGGTTTTGTGCCTTATTCAAACTCCGAACTATTTGTCGTTTGTTTATTTTTGCTGTAAATTATTTTGGTACTCGGTTTAACTATCCAGAAATGGCTTCGGTAAACCATCCGACTACCGACATTCCAAAAAAAGTAAAGATAAAGACAGAGACAGACCACATATGTCCAAAGCTGCCGATGATGCTTCCGTTAAGCTAGTTGCCAGTTTGCCGGTACTCAGTGAGGTGCTTTCGCAGCCCCTGATACCCGCTACTTCAGAGTCGCAGGCCTCTACTGAGACCCATTCAGAGTCCAATATGCCGCGAGATGCTTCTTCGAACATGGAACCTTCAAATGTCTCTACCTTGGATGGGTCCAGAGCCTCTGTGCAGGCACTGGCCTCTGAGGGTGTATTCAGGCCTACTGACTTGCATTTCAAACCGATGCCATCTTCTTCTTCAAGGCCTAAAACTCAACCCACGCCTAGAAAACTGATGTCCAAACCGCATGGTCAGGCCCATATGCCTAAAAAACAAATGATAAGAATGGCTGAACACCTTATTACTTTAATTAAAGGAAGCCAGCCTTCACCCTCTAAGAGACCTAGAACTGATTTTCCTTCTGATTCTTCTGACCAGGATTCTGAAATTTCTGTTTCTTCAGATTACCAGGATTTGCCCTTATCTACCTATGAGGATTCTGATGCAGAGGACTCCATTCCCTCTGTTTCCCCTCCAGAAGATTTTTATTTTGGTGAAACCTTCCATAGGTAGACTAGGGAGCATTTCTGCTGGGAAAGCCAGGATTACTCTCACTCCAAAAAGAGGCTTAGGGAATTTTTACTCTTTCCTCAACACAGGCCTTTAGCTATCCCTCCTGTCCTGGACATTGTAGATGATGCCTTCTTGGAATCTAGCCTGACCCCAGACACTTTGCCTCCAGCTCCCAGGTAACCTGACAAGTATTACAGAGTACCTGACTCTCACAAGATATTCTTCGTGTTTCACTTTTGCAGTCATCACATTTGGGTTATTTGCTTGCAGTAGCCCTCAGTCGGCCTGATTAACAAAGTCTTGGGACCTGCGTCAGTTGCTGTCCCTTTTTCTGTGATGTCAGGTCGTCAGGGATATAAAACATGCAGCTGACGCCATTACATCAGTCTTTCTTGCCGCGTGGTGCCCGAAGCAGAAGCAGTTCGCAAGTGCTGGTCGGCCAACTCCTGAAATTTTTGTTTTCGAGTTTCTGAACTGGTCTTCAACTAAAGGCTAAGTACCCCGTTGGGGAAACTTTTTCTTGCTCTAAACCGATGTCAGTAAAAGTTAATAATTGTATTAGTTGTGGAAAGCAAATACCTCAAAGATTTTCATTCATACTATATTCCTTTCTTAGGCTCTGACCACAACATACCGCGCTGTCGGTTTTGTGCCTTATTTAAACCACAAACTATCCGGCTGTATATTTTCACTTCTAAATATTTTGGTGCTCGGTTCAATTATCCTGATATGTCTTCGGTAAGCCATCCGACTACCGACATTTCGAAAAAATGCAAAGATAAATACAGAGACAGGCCACCTAGGTCCAAAGCTGCCGACGACGCTTCTAAGCTAGTCGCCAAGTCATCAGTACTCAGTGAGACACTTTCACAGACCCTGATGCCCGCTACTTCAAATTTGCAGGCCACTACTGAGACCCATTCGGAGTCTGGTATGCCGCAAGATGCTTCAACTGCGGAACCTGCGGATGTCTCTACCTTGGATGGGTCTGGAGCCGCTGTGTAGGCACCGGCTTCTGAGCATGTATTCAGGCCTACTGACTTGCATATTAAACTGATGCCATCTTCTTCTTCAAGGCCTAAAACTCGATCCATGCCTAGAAAACACTACCAGACCGCATGGTCAGGCCTCTATGCCTAAAAAACAAATGATAAGAATGGCTGAAAACTTTATTACTTTAATCAGGGGAAGCCAGCCTTCCCCCTCTATGAGACCTAGGACTGAGTTTGCTTATGATACTTCTGACCAGGATTCTGAATTTTCTGTTTCCACTGATGACCAGGATTTACCCTTATCTACCTATGAGGATTCTGATGCTGAGGAGTCTATTCCCTCTGTTTCCCCCACAGAGGATATCTCTTTTGGTGAAACCTTGCATACTCTCATGGAGCATTTTCATTGGGAAAGTCAGGATTTCTCTGATTCTAAAAAGAGGCTTAGGGATTTCTTACTCCTGCCCCAGCACAGGCCTTTAGCCATACCTCCGGTACTAGACATTGTTGATGATGCCTTTTCAGAATCTAGCTTGGCCCCTAACTCTTTACCTCCTGCTCCTAGAAAACCTGGTAGATATTACAGGGTCCCTGACTCTCACAAGTTCCTTTTTAAAAATCCTACTGCGGATCCTGAGACCATTTCACAGGGACCCAAGGGCATTAAAGCTACTACTGCCAAAAATCCTATCCCCTCTGATAGAGACTCCAGGGCGCTAGATAGATGGGGTAAGAAGGTGTACACTTTTGCAACTTTGGCCATTAGGGCCTTAAACTGCCAGTTTCATATGTTAAAGTATCAGCAGCATATTATTTTATTGCTTAAACAGAAAATGTTGATTCCTGATTGTGCTGAAAATAAGGATTTACAGGATTTACTGCATTCAGCTGAAGTTGGAAAACATACTTTGCAATGTGGTTTTGATTCACTAGAGGCATCTTGCAGGGCTGCTGTAACTGGGTCTGTACTTGGAAGGTATGCTTGGCTTAAGGCACAATCCTTGCCAGATCATTTTAAAGTGAAATTACTATATGCTCCCTTAAACCAGGACTGCCTGTTTGGCAACAAGGCAAACGTTCTTAAAAAGATGGAGGAAAAAGCTAAGTCTATGCAAACTGTTAAAGATTTTTTACAAGTACAACCTACAAGGTTTAGTAAGCGTTGGCCTTCCAAGAACTGGTCCTTTCCTGCCTCTTTCAGACCTTCTCAGTCCAAACCCAGATCCAGCAGAGCTCCCAGGCTTTACTCCCAGGGTACGCACAGGACTAAGCAGTGGGGGACCTCCACTTCCAAATCTGGGAGTAATAAAACTCCCCCTATGGTAAACTGTCTCAATGACTTATTTTTAAAACTTCCAAGCAATTCTCAACTGACTGACCCTTTGGGGGGAAAGATTGCTCTTCATGCAAAGAACTGGGAACTCATTACCCAGGACAAATGGGTTTTAAATATAGTGTCCCAGAGATACAGATTTCACTTCCACATGTTACCAACACCAAGCGGGTGGCCAGATCTATCCCCAAATAAGTGGGCAGAGGCTCAAAAGCAAGTACTTTCTCTGTTAAGCATGGGGGCTATCCAGTTGGTACCAGAAGAGGAAAAGGGACAAGATTTCTACTCAAGACTTTTCCTGGTACCCAGAAAAGACAATTCATGGCATCCTATCCTGGACCTGTCTACTCTAAACACCTTTTTGTGATTCCAAAATTCAAGATACTGACTCTTTACCAGTTGCTCTCTATGCCAGGCAAAGACTCCTGGCTGGCAACACTAGATTGAAAGGAAGCATACCTGCACATCCCAATCAGGGAATCTTGCAGAATGTACCTACCCTTCAAAGCAGGCTGTACGCACTATCAGTTCTCTGCACTGCCCTTTGGCTTATCTACTGCACCCAGGGTATTCACAAAATGCCTAGTTCCAGTCATTGCATTTTGCAGGCAAAGAAATATTCAAATATACCCATATCTGGACAATTGTCTAATTCAGGCAGAAAGCCAGGACATACTTTTGAATCATCTGGCCTTTGTACAAAGGGTGCTAACTTGTCTGGGGTTACACCATAAATGAAAAGCAATCACACCCGGTACCCTGTCAACAAATTATATTCCTGGGAGCAAGCTTGAATACAACTTCCCAGATGGCTTTCCTCACGCCAGAGAAATTCATTTGACAACCTACCTCAAACAAGTGGCCACAAAATCCCTGCTATCTGCAAGGCAAATACTAGAAGGCTTGGGGTTCTTGGCCTCCTGCATTCTTCTAATTCCATATGCAAGGCTGCATATGAGGAAACTACAATGGTATCTAAAAAGCCTATGGTGTCAACATTCTCAGGATCTAGAAGCAATGATTCCTATCATACCTTGCCTACACTTAGAGTTCCTTTGGTGGGCAGTGGCCTGCCACCAAAACAAGGGGCTACCATTCACACTACCCCCTGCCGCCCAAACCCTAACATCAGATGCATCAGACTATGCATGGGGGGCTCATTTGGCAGGGAAGTGCATTCAGGGCAAATGGAACCCAAGTCAAATGCACCTGCGTATCAATCAAAAAGAAATGTTAGCTGTACAGAATGCTCTGACAGTCTTCAAGGACCACATTCTTCCAGGACAATTAATAGTAAAGACAGGCAACACCACTGTTATGTGGTACATAAACAAGCAGGCGGGTACACATTCTTACCCCCTCTGCAGATTAGCCATGGCATTGTGGAACACAGCCCTGAGCTATCAAGTGCATCTACAAGCTCAATTCCTGCCAGGAAAACTAAATACACTGGCAGATGAACTAAGCAGAAACCTCATGGGCCCACATGACTGGAAACTGGAACCAAGAATTTTCAACATGTCAAGCCAATGGAGGACCCAGATATAGACCTGTTTGCCTCCCCCAGAACAATCAATTGGACAAATTTTGCACAAGGACTCCCCACAAACAAGCTTGGAAAGTGGATGCTCTGTCCTTCAGCTGGAAAAACCTATCAGTTTATACCTTTCCTCCTCTGCCTCTGCTCTCCAAAGTACTACTAAAGATCAAACAAGACAAACCAAAGACGATTTTGTTTGCACCAGACTGGCCACGCCAACACTGGTACCCCCTCTTGCGCAGTGTGTCACTGCTGGCCCCATTGCACATGCTTCAGACTCCTACCCTATTGTCTCAGCAGGAGAAACAGATTCTACACCCTCAGCTTGAAACACTTAACCTAGCAGCCTGGCTAATTACCTAATCTCTCCTTTACCATCCCTCAGTAAACCAGTGATGGATATTTTAGAGGCAAGGAGGCCTAGTACTAGAAAATCTTATGCTGAAAAATGGAAAAGATTCTGTGCCTGGTACCAATCTCAAGGGATGAGGACAGCAGTGTCCAATTTACCTCGGATTTTACAATACTTTAACTGAGATGCTTCACAAGGGCCTGTCTTTCTCCTCCATCAAAATTCACGCCTCAGCCATTTCAGCTCATTATTACACAGAACCTCCCCCTCTTCTCTCATCCACTGCTCAAGCAGTTCCTCAGAGGGGCCAAAAGTTTATGACCACCCAGGAGAGCACCAACTCCAGCCTGGGACCTTAATTTTGTATTGGAGAAACGCACTCTTCCTCCTTTCAAGCCAGCTGCTACTGCAGACTTAAAATTCCTTTTTTGGAAAACAGCTTTCCTTTTAGCAATCACTTCAGCAAGAAGGGTATCTGAATTACAGGCCCTTATGGCAGTGGAGCCTTTCATCATCTTTCATGCGGACATATCCAGTGTGGCCCTTAATGAGTCCATTCATTTACCAACCTTCTTTCCTAATCCGCAGAATAAAGGGGAATGGATACTGCACTTCTTAGATGTGCACAGACAACTTAGATTCTACTTGGACAGGACTAAACCTCAAAGGAAATCTGAAAAACTGCTGGTGGCATTTGCTGCAGGGGCAGAGAGGAAGGCTATTTCAAAGCAAACTGTTTCCAAATGGCTAGGCCATTGCATTCATTTCTGCTACAAGCACCATGGAAAACCTATCCCATGGGATCAGACCCCACTCAACCAGGGCTGCATCTACCTCTACAGCCTTTCTCAGAGGCGTCCCTACCAGGGACATACTAGAAGCTGCTACCTGGAGTTCTGTACATACTTTCACCAAGCACTGCCATCTGCCAATTTTCTCTAAATCCAGAGCTGGCTTTGCCACTGCAGTCTTGCAGGGCCTTATAGCTGGTTCTAATGCTATCTGAATTCCTCCTCCCAACCTTAGCTTTGGGAATCTACCCAGATGTGATGACTGCAACAGTGAAACACGAAGAACATAGTACAGTTGTGTACACTTACCATAAATGTAGATATTGGAGTGTATTCACTGTTGCAGTCCTAGTTACCCTCCCTCCAGCCCCCTTACTTCTTTTGGCTATACCTCTACTCTCCTCTACTATGCTCAAAAGCATTTTGGTGTATTTGCTTTTTGGTTGGAGGTATAACCTTGTATAATTATAGATTTAATTGCTTCCCATTAGGGGGGGCACCTGACATCTGGGGCAAGAAAAACTGATGTAATGGCGTCGGCTGCATGTTTTATACACTTGACGACCTGACATCACGGAAGAAGGGACAGCAACTGACGCAGGACCCAAGACTTTGTTAATCAGGCCGACTGAGGGCTACTGCAAGCTGATAACCCAAATGTGATGACTGCAACAGTGAAGACACTCGAACATCTACATTTATGGTAAGTGTACACAACTGTACTTTCCTCTGCAAGAATCCTACTGCGGACCAAGAGACCATTTCCTAAGGAACTAAAGGCATTAAGGCTACTACTGCCAAAACCCCTAACCCCTCTGATAGAGACTCCAGGGCCTTGGACAGATTGGGTAAGAAGGTATATATATTACTTCTGCTGCTTTGGCCATTACGGCCTTAAACTGCCAGTTTCATATGTTAAAGTATCATCAGCATATTATAGGACTAATTAAACAGAAATTGATGTTGATTCCTAACTGTGCTGAAAATAAAGATTTACAGGATTTAGTGCATTCTGCTGAACAAGTTGGTAAACATACTTTGCAATGTGGTTTTGACTCTTTAGAAGCATCTTGCAGGGCTGCTGTCACTGGGTCTGTTCTTAGAAGGTATGCTTGGCTTAAGGAGCAAAATTTGCCAGATAATGTGAAAGCTAAATTACTGGATGCTCCCTTAAACCAAGACCACCTGTTTGGTAACAAAGCAGAAATCCTTAAAAAGATGGAGGAAAAAGCTAAATCTATGCAAACTGGTAAAGATTTCCTGCAAGTACAGCCTCTCAGATTTAGTAGGCTTTGGCCTTCTAAGAATTGGTCCTTTCCTGTCTCATCCAGGCCTTCTCAGTCCAAACCCAGGAACAGCAGACCACCTAGGCTACAGCCTCAGGGTACTCACAGGCCTAAGCAGTGGAGGGGCTCCCACTTACAAAGCTGGAAGTAGTAAGACACCCCCTATGGAAAAATGTCACAATGACTTAACCTTAAACCTTCCAAGCCCTGCTCAACTGCCTGCCCCCTTAGGGGGAACGATCACCCGGCATGCAAAAAACTGGGAACTCATTACCCAGGACAAATGGGTTTTAAATATAGTTTTCCAAGGATACAGATTCTACTTTCACACCTTACCAACCCCAAACGGTTGGCCAGACCTACCCCCAAATCAGTGAGCAGAGGTTCAGCAGCAGGTTCTCTCTCTTATAAGTATCAGGGCTATTCAACCTGTCCCAGCAGAAGAAAGGGGACAAGGTTTTTACTCAAGACTTTTCCTGGTACCCAGAAAAGACAACTCCAGGCATCCTATCCTGGATCTCTCTATTCTAAACACCTTTTTGACAATCCCAAAATTAAAAATGGTAACACTTCAACAGCTGCTTCCTATGCTAGGCAAAGATGCCTGGTTGGCAACCTTAGACTTAAAGGAAGCTTACCTGCACATCCCAATAAGGGAATCTTACAAGAAATACCTACGCTTCAGAGCAGGCAGTTCTCTGCACTTCCCTTTGGCTTATCTGCTGCGCCCAGGTTATTCACAAAGTGCCTAGCTCCAGTCATTGCAATTTGCAGGCAAAGAAATATTCAAATACACCCATACCTGGACGATTGTCTAATTCAGGCAGAAAGCCAGGACATGCTACTAAAACATCTGGCATTTGTAAAGAAACTTCTGACCTCACTGGGGTACACCATAAACTAAAAGAAATCTAATCTAGTACCCTGCCAACAAATTGTAATTCTGGGAGCAAGCTTGAACACAATTTCCCAGATGGCTTATCTCACGCCAGAGAAACAAGTTTATTTGACAGCCTACTTCAAACTACTGGCCACAAAGACCCAGCTATCTGCAAGGGAAATCCTGCAGACCCTGGTGTTCATGGCCTCTTGCATTCTACTAATTCCATATGCAAGACTGCATATGAAGAAACTACAATGGTATCTAAAAAGCCTATGGTGTCAACATTCTCAGGACCTGGAATCAATGATTCCTATCATTCCTTGCATAAAGACAGAGTTCCTTTGGTGGGCAGAGGCCTGCTACCACAACAAGGGGCTCACATTCACTTTACCCCCTGCCGCCCAAACCCTAACAACAGACGCATCAGACTATGCATGGGGGGCTCACTTGGCAGGGCAGTGCATTCAGGGCAAATGGAGCCAGAGTCAGATGCACCTGAATATCTATCAAAAAGAAATGTTAGCTGTACAGAATTCCCTGACAGCCTTCAAGGACCACATTCTTCCAGGGCAGTTATTGGTAAAGACAGACAACACCACTGTTATGTGGTACATAAACAAGCAGGGGGGGAACCCACTTGTACCCTCTCTGCAGACTAGCCATGGCTCCATGGAACACACCTGTGGAGTGCACCTACAAGCTGTATTCCTACAAGGCAAGCTGAATTCACTGGCAGACGACCTAAGCAGAAATCTCATGGACCCACACAAGTGGAAATGGGACCCAAAGATATTCAAACTTTTGAGAAACAAATGGGGGAATCCAGAGATAGACCTGTTTGCCTCCTCACAAAACAACTAATTGTACAAATTCTGCACAAGGACTTCCCACAGTCAAGCTTTGTAGTGGATGCCCTGTTCTTCACCTGGGAAAGTTTCTTAGTTTATGCCTTTCCCCCCTCTACCTCTCCTCTTGAAAGTTTTGCTAAAGATCAAAAAGGACAAACCAAGGACAATACTGATTGCACCAGACTGGCCACGCCAGTACTGGTACCCCCTCTTGCTCAATATGTCACTGCTGGAACCATGACACCTGCCTCAGACCCGTTCCCTGCTGTCCCAACAGGAGGGCCAGATTCTGCACCCTCAGCTTCAAACTCTGAACCTTGCAGCCTGGCTAATTCTTTGAGCTCTCCAGTAGCATCCCTCAGTAAGCAGGTTCTAGATGTCATTCTGGACACAAAGAGGCCTAGTACTAGAAAATCCTCTGCTGAAAAGTAGAAAATATACTGTCCCTGGAGCCAGACTCAGGATGGGCACAACGGTGCCAGGCTTATCGCATATTCATCAGTACTTAACAGAGATGCTCCTCAAGGGCCTTTCCTTCTTGTCAAAATTCATGCCTCTGCCATTTCAGCTCATTATAATACAGAACCACCCCTCTTATCTCACCCCCTGCTAAAGCAATTCCTCAGAGGGGCCAAAAATTTAAGACCACCCAGGAGAGCCCCTACTCCAGCCTGGGACCTTAACTTTGTATTGGAAAAACTCACTCTACCTCGTTTTGAGCCAACTGCAACTGCAGAGTTGAAATTCCTTTCTTGGAAAACAGCCTTCCTTCTAGCCATCACTTCAGCAAGAAGAGTGTCTGAATTACAGGCCCTTCATCATCTTCCATGCAGACAGGGTGTCCCTCAGAACCAGTCCTTCCTTTATGCCCAAGGTGGTGTCTAGTTTGGCCCTGAATCAGTCCATTCATTTGCCTACCTTTTTCCCTAATCCAGAGAACAAAGGAGAAAGAATACTGCACTTTTTGGACGTGCACAGACAACTTAGATTTTATTTGGACATGATCTGAACAGCTGCTAGTTGGATTTGCTGCAGGGGAAGACCATCTCAAAGTAAACCACTTCTAAGTGGATAGGCCATTGCATTCATTTCTGCTATAAGCACCATGGAAAACCTACCCCACAGGTGATAAGATCACATTCCACCAGGGCTGCATCTACCTCTACAGCCTTTCTCAGAGGTGTCTTTACCAGGGACGTCCTAGAAGCTGCTACCTGGAGCTCTGTACAACATTCACCAAGCATTACCACATGCCTGTTTTTTTTAAATCCAGAGCTGGTTTTGCCACTACAGTCCTGCTGGGCTTAATAGCTGGTCCTAATGCTCTCTTAACTTCCTCCTCCTTCCTTAGCTTTGGAAATCAACCCAAATGTAATGACTGCAACAGTGAAACACGAAGAACATAGTACAGTTGTGTACACTTACCATAAATGTAGATGTTCAAGTGTATTCCCTGTTGCAGTCCTGGTTACCCTCCCTCCAGCCCCCTGACTTCTCTTGGCTATACCTTTCCTCTTGTTTAGTGTACTACAACTTTCTGGTGTATTTGCTTTTGATTGGAGGTGTAACCTAACATATAATTGCTTCCCATTTTGGGAGCACCTGACATCTGGGGCATGAAAAACTGATGTAATGGCATCGGCTGCATGTTTTTATACCCCTGACTACCTGATGTCATAGAAGAAGGGACAGCATCTGATGCAGGGATCCAAGACTTAGATATTCAGGCCGCCTGAGGGCTACCTGCAGGCAGATAACCCAAATGTAATGACTGTAACAGTAAATACACTTGAACATCTACATTTATGGTAAGTGTACACAGCTATATTTTCTTTTTATTGCCAAAGAATACATGACCTGAGAGCAATTTTGGATGTAAGCAACCTGAAGCAATTTTTGAAAAAGTTAAAGTTCTGAATGTTCACTGTTCAGTCCATCCTGACCTTTTTATGCAAAGATTGGATGTGCACACATAATCTTCAGGACATGTAGTATCACATCAAGATAGACAGACAGTCCTAAAGATATATGCGCCTTGGGTTGGGAACCAGTCACTTTCAGTTCAGAGCACTGCCCTTTGGTCTCACTACAGCCCCCAGGGTGTTTACCAAGTGTATGTCAGTGATAGCAGCTCACCCGAGACTGCTGGGATTCTGAATGTTTCCCTGTCTAGTCAACTAGTTCCTCACATCTCTCAGTATAGTCCAAGGACTATTTGCTTGAACTTTTCAAAGACTGCATTTCAGTCAACATCTCCAATCTTGGAATTCCAAGATAGTTGCACATTGAGTAACAGCTTACTTTCAGCTCTCCCAATATGGAGACAGACAATAAACTCATATTTTTGAGTACATTTCAGTAACAGGCTAGTAAGTGCACTCCCTGGATGCCAGCAAAAAATAAATTCAGAGAACACAAATGAAACTCAGTCACAAAAGGTGAGGAAAAAACACTGGCTGGGAAGAATTCTGCAGCTGTTAAACAAAAACCAGTGCAAGCTCCAGCTTTGGTGCAAGACATGACTTTCACTAACCTACAGAGAAAAATAAGATAGCTGTACTCGGAGCTGATTAAAATAAATGAAACATTGATGGGAGTATATCAGCTCAAATAAAAGGCTGGAAAAAATGAAGAAGCTTTAAACAGATATTCATAAGACTGCAACAATCAGAGGTTGAAATGAAAAAAGGCTGGCTGAATATGAGACTGCGGTCAAGAAGAGATGTTTAAAAAAATAATAGAATTAGAGACAGAGCACATGGGGGAAAACCTGAGATTTTCTGCTGTACCAGAGAAGCTGGAAGGAACAAAATGTATTAATTTTATGAAAGCACAAATAAGCAACTGGATTGATATTCCACAGCAGGAGTTAACTAAAAGGGTGCATTGTGTGTATGCCCCAAAAATAGCCTTAAGAAAGCAACCTATACCTTTAATACTAAAAATGCAATCCTACCAGCAGAAGGAGTTTAGTCTGACAAAACTGTGGCAGAAGGACAAATTATAAAATTAGGAGACAGCTGGTGTTTGTGAAGAATGATTACTCACTGTACACCAGGCAGAAGAGGAGTAAATGTATTCCACTATTCATGGAATGTCAATAATCAAGCATTTGAGTCAAACTGCTGTACCCAGCTGTCTTCAAAATTCTCTTTCCTGGAGGGACAAAATAATTTTTTGATAAAGAACATCCTAAGGAAGAAATACAAAAGTTTGTCCAACAAAAAGTGAGCTGTGAAACAGGAGAAGATGCTGTTTCTTGTTTTAGTAATAAAGACAGAGAAAGACTGTGCCAGTGAAACCTTTTCCAATGTTTCAGAGGAAAATGCTTGAGAGAAGGAAAAACGCACCAGAGCTGACTACAACAATTGAGAGTATGTTGGAAATGAAGCAGAGATGAAATTTGGGGGATGGGATGGTGAGGAACAGGAATAAAACCAGTAACTAGGAAATTGACAAATGTGGAATTACAAAGCAGTAATTACACTTGTAAAACATGAAGGAACAAGAAAATCTGGCAATACTGGAGACTTTTCTGACTTTGTTAAACATGTAGGGGACTCTAAAGCAATTGCCCTACTTTGTCATTAATGTTTGTAAAAATACCTAGGAGAGGGAGAGGTGGGAGAAGGTTAACTCAATTACAGCCGAGTGATGTCTCCAGGCATTTCTGCAGTTACCTCCTACTGCACCTCTAGGCATCAAATATTGCCTGTTCATATTTGCATTAATAATTCCAAAACCATGTTACATAGAAGGTATCAGAAAATTTTATCTTGAAGCATACATGATGACAAACGCAAGTGTATTGATATATCATCTCTGTTAATGGGTATTTGTTAAAAATATAAGGTGATGATTTCATTTTTTAAATGCTGAAGCCACGCCCACTGGGAGTTAAAGGTGCACACTCAAAAGAGCTCTACTGGAGGGAATGAGTTAAGTAAAACAAATTTCTTTTCTTAAAAGTAATATTTTTATAGTGAATAATTTTCATTGCATGCTATAAAGCAAAATTTTCTCAGTTGTTTTAAGTGTAACCACGATACTAATTTAAAGAGGTGCTCCTGTTTTTTCCCTTCCTTTTCTCTCTCTCCTTGTTTGGGTTATAAGAAATGTAGGCACTGTGATATTAAAAAAAAAGAAGACAACTCCGGTCAAAAGAGCATGACAAAAGAGAAATTAATATACTTTTTCTCATTTTTGCATAGGGGATTGACTGCATTAAGGCCTTTAGCGCGATCTAGTAACAAGTTTTAAAAGAAAGCAAGTAAATGAAAAAGAATGGTGTATATTATAATGCTTCTTTTTAGAAAATAAATGTATGCCTTTAGTAACAACTTTGTATTTGCTTCTCATGTCTCCATGGAGATACTCTCATAAAAATAAATGGCTAGGAGGTAATGTTTTCTCACAGCAAATGGGTTTTCCTATTTGGAAGAGCTATAAAGATACGACAAAACCAGACAGCACTTAGTAGAAGCACATGCTGTATAATGCGTCTTAACATGGATATCCTTTCTTTTACCCAAGTTTGTGAGTGTGGCTGTCAGTTTGTGACAATTGTTACTATTGGGAGGGTAGAACTTAAATATTTGAAGATGCACATAGCTTTGTGTGTTAGTATTACATTAGTAGGTTTTAGGGGGTGTGTTTGTTTTTTTTTTTTTTGTTTGAAGGCTTTCATTAAAACAGAAAGTTTTGAAAGATGTGACATATTCAAATGGTTATGACAAGAAACAACTGTATAAAAGATCAACTTGCCAGACAGTGTATGCATGTTACAGAAAAACTGAAACTTGGCACTTAACAAAAATATGTTACACATAAAAGGTTGGAATAATAATTTTTTAACATAATGATACTTTCTGTAATGTCTTTAAATTTCAATGGTCTCATAGATAAATATAAAAAAGAAAGAGCAGTGAACTATATTAAAATGTGTGCAAATAGCCATGCCACAGGAGACACACCTGGAAAGAACTGAACAAGAGAATTTGATAAAGTAAGGTTTTCAGGATGGTTATTCAGTGGAATACCTGGGACAAGGGAAAAGAGGATTACTTATTTAATTGCAAAAGGAACTCCAATAGTGATAGAAGAAAATAAAAAATATAATAATGGTAGATTTGTACTGCTAAGAGGCTACTGGCAAGGGAGGAGGATTACACTGACATGTATTTATATTCAACTTAAAACTGTTGTAATGGAGCTTAAGAAAATTCTGGGAGAAATATCAGGTTTCAGGTTCATAGATTAGTACTAAACTAACTGCCCTTGTGAGCCATTTTAAGCCTAGCCAATTATCCCTTGTGAGATTCAAACCCCACACCTTGTGTTTGTAAGGCAAACACCTTAACCAGAAGGCCACCCTCCCACCCATGCGGGAACTGGAATTTCATTTGCAGCAGTGAAGATGTGTCTGGGGGGCCCAGAAGGGAAAATATAACAAAGAAGAATAGACTTTTGAGGAAATTTATGAACATGTTTGGCATTGAAGATGTTAATTCAGTAATACGAGTTTGGAGTGAATTTACATATTATTCACCAAGATAAAAAACTGGGCTAGGCTAGACAGAATTTACATTTCATATGGAAATGTGCATTTAACTAAAAGTCTTGATACTCATTGTGACATCCCTGCTCTGGGCCAGTAATCAAGGGTCCTCAATCCTCAAAACTGACACCGGTGAGGGATGTCCACTTGGAACAAAAATAGATGCACAGTATTTTCAAATGCAGCTCTCTGCACAAAGCACAATTTCCATTAAAAGCACACAAGAAATGAACTCAGTCCAGGGGCTGGGTTTCCCTCTCTCTCTCTCTTTCTTTCACTCCAGGCCCCCAGTAAGACTCCCCACTGACACAGCTATAGAGTTGAGTCCTCAGCCGAGTGTTCCAAGCCAAGTCCTCCACACCCTCGCAGTGAAACCAATGGTCTGTTTCCCTGCTCCTAGCTGACACACACACTCTGAAATTTGATTTTCACACACACATACCTGGAAAAGTCTGGCACATACTTACCATCTATGCTCCCTCTGTCCAGACTATAAGGTAGACACTGCCACCAGAACACACCAAAGCCAGCTACTCTAAGGCTGTTACCAGGATACCCAATTATACGGAGTAAACGTAATACTAATACAAATTGTAGTGTTTCTACCAATGCAGAAAGGCTTTCAGGAGCAGCTGATGTGTCACCAAATAAATATAAGTACTCTCAAAGGTTAAAATATTCTGTAAAATACCAACCACAATGAAATGTTTAAATATATTTAATAACAAATAATAAAAGAACATGAAAATACTGAACATCTGTTTACAATAAACACCAGAGTTTCAATCACAGGAAGTATTAAAAATAACACCAATGGAAAGATTCACACAGATACAGAAAAACAAATTTTAACTAATCTCACTATGTTTTTATGACTGATCTAAATAATTGCTATTCCTTAGTTACTTACTAAAGCAAGGCAAGATGAATTGGGTGAGTGGTCATCCTTCTTGTCAGGTTTCACAGACAGACTGCCCTGAGAATTCTGCCTAATCTAATATTAAAACATCATTTCAATGCTGAATTATAGAATTACTTCACATACATCTGGTCATCTGACTCCAGTTCCCACTCTACCCCCTTTATTAGAAGCTGAACCAGAATCTAGCACATATGTGTTGTAATATACACACACACAGCTGTGCTAGGATGTATTATAGCATCTGGAAGCTATAAAATCATTTCAAATACCTCCATCCTTCCAATGTAGCAATTAGTTCACCCCTCATGAGTAGGATGCCTAGTCCTGTTTTCTCACAAGACATTTTGTCTCTGGCTACAATCCCAACTGCACGATACTATCTTTATGGCCTAAACCAGATAATTTAATTTCAGACTATTTTTCTAGGTTAGCTGGACTGACATTAACGTTTTCTCTGTTATAGTATATTCATTTCAATAGTGACAATACAGTCTGACATACAGGTGTATTTATTTTCTGTCCAGCAGCACCCATGGTTGGTACAGTTTTAACACAAGCAGCTTTACAAATAAATTTTGAAAAGAAGCACCTGTACAGATCAGGTTGGTATACAAGTGACATATAATTTGTTACAAAACTCCAGCTAGCTGTACTGGCAATGTTACACATCCACTGCCCTACCTCTCCTGGCATAGCTGGCAATACCTCACATCATCACACACACCCAATAACTATTTCATATAATGTGTCAATAATAACTAAAATAAAAACATAGGGTAATGAAATAAAAACAAGACACTAGTGCTTTCCCACCTATCTGTTGAAAAAGAGGAATTTAAGTAATAGGTAGTGGAAATTATTCAGGAGCTATTAGACTAGATAAAAAGTTCTTCTGAAAGTATAGCTAGGGAGTGGGATACAATTAAAGAGGAGTTTAAAAATAGGATGTAAATAAAAGAGAGAGATATACGGTTAAGAAGTAACCAGAATTATTTAGAGGGACTGAAAAATGGTAAAGTATTGCAGAATAGAGAGAATCACAAGGAACATGAAGAGGAGCAAGTGCAGAATGCTAAACATAAAATAAGGGATTACCTCAACAATATGCATGAGTTTAGAAAAGCCTGCTGTTAAGCAACTATTTTTGATAATACTTTGAGTGCAAAAACATTTAGCACAACAACCCAGGCAACAGAAAGTAGAAAGGGCTGTTGTCAGGCTTAGGGAGCCTATAACAAGGAAGGTAAAAGATCCTATAGATGTACTAAAAATATTTCAGAAATGATGTGAAAGTCTGTACAAAGCAGAGAAAGATGGAAATCAAGAGAAGGCACAAGTGAAAATGTTTATGGCAGAATTAAATATGCCAAGGTTAGATGAGATGAGGTTCAATTGCTAACAGTTAGGACAGGAGATGAGGTAAAAATGGGAGTGTATAACCAATCTACATGAAAGCCCCCAGGATAGATGGTATTTCTGTGAATGCTTGGAAGCTAGGAGGAAAAAGAAATGATAAAAATCTGTAAGGTTTTGTGTAACCGTATTTTAAGAGGAGGAGAAGTGACAACATGGTTGAAGAAAGTGTGGGTGGCTGTAATACCTAAAGAGGGTAAAAACCCATCAGATCCAGCTTCATACAGGCCCATTTCAATACTAAACCATGATTATAAAGTGTTTGTGTCTATAATGGCAAAAGTGATGCCAAAATTGATAGACATGGATCAATATGGATTTGTGGAGGGGAGGTAAACATTTGGCAACATTAACAGAACATAGGGAGCTTCCAAGATGGCTGCACATTGAGTAACAGCTTAATTTTGGCTTTCCCACTCTGAAAACAAAAACATAGCAGAGAAAGTGAGTGGGCCTAGATTCTTGGGTAAATTTCAGTAACCGGATAGTAAGTCTACTCCCTGGATGCCAGGAAAAAAGTAATATAAAGGACTTAGAGGAAAATCAGCTACAAAAGGTGAGGAAAAAACACAGACTGGGATAAATATTGCAGCTGTTCAGCAAGAAGCAGTACACGTTCCAGACATGACCTCCAGTAACCTAGGGGAAAGTGTAAAGGAGCTGCACACAGACCTGGTTAAAGTAAATGAAACACTGATGAAGTATATCAACACAAACAATAAAAAGCCAGAAAAAAAATCAATCAATTTCTACCCTAAGTATTTATAATAATATCATGTCATTTTGCATATGCTTATTAGGGCATATGATCAAGTATACATATACTGATATATATTTTTTCCATTTTTTTCAATTTTTTGCTGATTATTGTTTGATTGGTATATTAAGATTTCTAATATGTATCATTAGGTTATTATCTAGTGGTTGTAACCTGTTTGGGATCCTTTACTTATATTATTATATCATTAATATAGTTAGATCTTACATTTTCAATGGGTTCATGAATATTTATGAAGTTATTGGAACATACTATGTTCCTATTGGTAGAGGTTATCTTTAAATATGTACGTCACAAATTACTAAGTATGTCCATTTATTCACACTGAAGAAGGCATGGATATGCCGAAACCGGTTTGTGACTAATAAAGTTTAATGGTTCTGTACCTTAGATTTATTGTTTTTATGTCTCCTTACACTTCAACTGCTGGCTACTGTTGTTTCAAACGTGATGAAAAAGGACACTGGATAGCACAGATTCCAAGTTATGGTAAGTACATAACTCTTTATCTGATGTTATCCGTGTCATTATCAATCACGGATAGGTCAGAGTACCCAGCTATCCATAACCCTGAGAGGTCTCAAGGAAGGACATGCTGAAGCACAGAAGAACCAAATGTAGCTCCACCCCCCAGACAATAAGTCCAGTTTGTAATGTGTTATGAAGGTATGAGGATTTGACCAAGTGGCAGCAGCATAAATGTCATCCAAGGAAGTCCTTGCCCAGAAGGCTGACAAAGTGGCCACCAACCTAGTAGAATAGGCTCTAACTGGCCTGGGAAGGTCAATGTGATGGCTTTCATAAATGTGATCTATGCAACAAGCAATTCAACATGAAGTAGACACTTTGGAAATGGCCTTGTCTTTCCTGGCCTGAGAAAATGCTACGAAAAGCTGATCTGACTTTCAAAAACTCTCTGTTCTTTTCAAATAGAAATGTAGCTGGCTATGTACATCCAAGCATTGTAGTTTGTACTCCCCTTTCTTTGAAAAATTGGGAAAAAAGATGCATAGTTGAATAGACTAAGTTTAGTTTCTGAGACTACCGTGAGAGTGAATGAAGGACTGGTCCTGAGAGATTGCCTTATCCTTGTGAAAAACCATGAAGGTAGCTTTTATGCAAAGACCCTGTAATTCAGAAACCCTCTTGGCAGAGGTAATAGCCACCAAAAATGCCATCTTCCAAGACAGAAACTTAATATCACACTTCGCCGCAGGCTCGAAGGGAGGTTGTGTCAGGGACTGCAGTACCAAACTAAGATCCCAAGGAAGAGACGGATCTTTGAAAGGAGGCCTGATCAAGAAAATACCCTTAAGAAAGGCCTTGTACAGTCTAGAAGAAAACATGGGGCTGTCACTTAGGTGGAAGTTGCATATAGCCGCCAAGTGAAGTTTAATCAGCGAGAAGCTTGCCCCTTGTTGAAACCGAGAGGACAGGAATAACAAAATGTCTGGAATAGGAGCAGAAAGTGGATCTATGTAACAAATCTCTTCCATTTGCTGGAATAAACAATCTGATATTGCTAATCCTCATTCATTCCTTACGCATGGGTATCGGTTCCGACCTCGGAACCGAGTCGGCCATTTTCCAAGCTCGCGTCAGCTTCAAACTCTCAGCTAAACTCTTACCCACAATACCCCTCTCCCTGTTACCTCAGATTTCATTTGCCACGTTGCCATTCACTCGTGTCAAGCTACTTCTCTTGAGTTAAGTACAGTTATTTGCTGTTTAATAGTCTTTCAGATTACTTTTCAGTCAGAAAAGTTTATATTTCATTGTCTCTTACCCTATCGCATCTAGCGTACATATTTTCTTCAGGTTTTTGTGCTTTTTTCTTACTTTTACCATGAGGTATTCTCTCTTTACCATCGTTGGTAATCCTTCCTCTTTTTCTCATACCTTTGGGTATTCTCTTGTACCATTGCTGGTACCTTTTCTATTAATTAATTTGCTGTCATTTCAGATAAGAAAGGTATTCCAGGGTTTAAGCTTTGTTCTGATTGTGGACACAAACTACCTACTTCTGATGCATACTCTTTGTGTTTTTATTGTTTGGGGGTGTCCCATTTGTCTGTTGACCCACTCTGTACTATTTGTGAGAACTTTTCTAGTAGAACCTTGTTGGAATGGAAAAATAAGCTGTTACGGAAGGGACTTCTTAAATCTCCCTTTTCAGAGGCTATTTCTGGGTCAGAGGCCTCAACCTCTCCTAGAGCCCATAAGAAAATCTTGGATGTTCCTACTAAGGCTAAATCTTTGCCTTCGTCCCCGGCTGGGGAGTCCCGCCAACCAAAACCTAAAAAGGCTAAAGTTTCAGCTTCAGAGCTCACTCAGTCGGCCCCAGCGCTTTCGATGCCTAGACCTTCGGCACAGAGGCCTTCGGCTCCATTAGTGATCTCATCTCCGTCTTCTCCTGCAGCCTTCACTGTATCGGCACCGAGGGGTTCCTCGGTTCAGACTATTACCACTGTATCGGCACCGACCATTCATTCGGTGCAGACCTTGACCTCGTCTGCTCCGAGATCTTCCTCAGAACCGATGCCTTTATTGTTGACTCCAGTTTTGTCGGTTTCAGCTTAAGTACTGACAACCACTTCGGCACTGATCCCTGTGTCGTTGCAGACCATGACCTTGGCACCGATGACTTCTTCGATGCAGACACCCGTAGCCCAGTCTCTCTCAGCACCGTTGTCCTCGGTGCAGACAGGTGAGATGGGCAGCAAGTTTGCCTCTTCTGTGGACAGGCCTGTTTCTCCCTCAGTCTCCGTGAGGTCCACTAGAAGCATTTCCAAACATGATGTGTTGCGTCTTGTGGATCAGGTGCTCTTGGCCAGAGGTATCCCACCCTCAGGAACTATCCTTCCTTGGGAGGTGATCACCCGTCTCCAAAGACCCCCTTCTTATTCTCCTCCTTCATTGCCTTTGAAGTCCATGGATATAGCAGTCTTCCCCTTCTGCCGTTCCCTTTATAGATCTCACTAAGGAACCGCAGTTGCCTTTGTGGCAGGAAAGTTTTCTATGACCCAGGATGTCAGTTGTGACACGCATAGTTTGCTGCTCCACAGCCATCCAGGGACTCTGGGTCAGCAGGCTGAGCCACTTAGGGGAGGGGTAACCCCTGTCTTAGACATGCACTCCTCTTCAGGTGGACCAGCCTTCCAACTGATGGAGAAGGCTTTCGCTGCTGCTGGCGATACTGGACTGTCTATACCTCTGCCCTCCTCTGGTACACTGGTTTCACAAGTCGCACCTAGCAGACACCGAGTGCAAGGGCCTCAGGACATGTTCCCACAGGAATCTCTTTTCCGCTGTCTTCTCCAGCTTCTCCTGCTGAGGAGGTTCACCGGAAAAGTTTGTGTAAGAGGAAGCACATGGACTCCAAAGGGGAGTCCCTCACTGAAGACACAGGTTTTGATGAGGGGGAAGGATTCCCCCGGTCACCCTCTGAGGTATCCTTTGGTGATATCCTCGAAATCCTGAAATAAAGAGGTGACTGGCAGTCCTCTAATCTGACCTCTGAGGAATCTGTGTTCCTGCAGGCCTTTTGCACCCAGCCCCCTACCTCCTGGGTTACACCACCTGCTGATGAACTTGTCCGGCTCATCGTGTAGTGTGCTTGGAAGGCTCCTGATACCATCAAAGATATTCTCCAGAGGCCAGATAAGATTTTGTCCCCTCCTGCTTCAAATCCCCATTAGTCCAAAGGTCTTCCTATGGATGTTTGGTGGTGGTGGCAGCTGCAACAAAAAAGGATCTGGCAGAAGAAGAAAGCCAGACTGTCCATCCGCCTAACAAAGAGTCCTGGGCCCTGGACAGGATATGGAAGAGCACCTTTGCTTCAGCGACCTTTACTATCAGGTCCCTGAATTATATGGCACACTTTACCAGGCTTCAAAGGGATCTGATTTCTGAGCTCTCTGAAACCTTGGCTGGTGTGTCTGATGAGGTCCATGACAAAGTGGCCCCTCAGCTGGCTACCATTGACTCAATATCTAACTCAACTATGCGACTGATATCTCACACATCAGAAGGAGCAGCCAGAGCAGTGGGTTCAGCTGCGGTCTTGAGACGACATGCCTGGATGCGCTTGTGCAATTTCACAGAACCCTTTAAGGCTTCCTTTCTTAACGCTTCCATTGAGGCCTCCTCGTTGTTTGGGCCCAAAGTTGAAAGCACACTAGCCAGATGTGAATGGGATGGTAAGACCCTTTCTGCCGTAAATGTCTGTTATTCTTCCCCTCAATGTGCTTTCTCCCGAAACCAAAAGAGTGGGAAGATATGGTTCAAGAAATCTCAGGGTCCTATCCATGACACACAGGTGGAGTTCTCCCCTAGAGGCAGAGGGGGAAACACACAGGGAAGACGCTCCTTTTGGCGCAGAGGGGGTCTACGTAACCAGGGTTCCAGGGATTCTTTCCCTGGTCAATCCTACCAGCTCAATCCTACCAGCTCTCCTAAAGAGCGGCCCAACTCCTTTCCTCTGGAGGTGGTTGGGGGACGTTTCTCCTTGTACCCTTCTGCCTGGCTAACCATCACCACCAATTCTTGGGTACAAAGGATTATAACCAGAGGTTATCATATCTCCTTCAATCTTTGTCCTGCCCCTTCAAAAAAACTTCCCGACGTTCCACCCAGTCAAAGGGAAGAAACCGCACTAGAGATAGAAAAACTGCTAAGAAAGAGAGTCATCCAAATAGTTCCTCCAGACCAGATAGGATCCGGATTCTACTCAAGACTATTTTTGGTGCCAAAGAAAACCGGGGACTTGAGACCAATTTTGGATCTCAATGTATTGAACAAATTTGTGAGATTACAAACATTCTGGATGGTCACAATACAGTCTATCCTCCCACTTTTGGGAAAAGATGATTGGATGTGCTCGATAGATCTTCAAGATGCATACTACCACATAAAAGTGGACAGGCCATCAAGAAGATTTCTGCACTTCCATGTGGAAGCCAGTCACTACCAGTTCAGAGTACTGCCTTTCAGACTCTCTACAGCCCCCAGAGTGTTCACAAAGTGTATGGCAGTTGTCACAGCTCACTTGCGACTTCAAGGATTCCAGGTGTTTCCATACCTAGACGACTGGCTCATTTCCGCCCCCACCAGACATCTACTGGAAAAAGCCCTGGCATAGTCTCTCCACGCTGCTCAAAGGCTAGGCATAACCATAAACTGGAAAAAATCCAATCTCACCCCATCTCAGTCGACAGAATTCATAGGGGTTATCTTGGACACAACTGCAGAGCTGCTATTCCAGAACACAGAATTCTAAGGATAAAGGAACAACTTATTCCAATCCTTTCAAGGGAAAAATCCACGACTCACTTGGTTTTACAGCTGTTGGGTTCCGTGGCAGCCTCCATCACCATTGTTCCCCTGGCCAGGTTTCACTTGAGGCTTCTACAATGGCTACTACTGACCCAATGGTATCCTTTTCAGCATCCTCTTTCAGCCATGATTCGAGTAACACACAGGTGCAAGCAGGATTTAAATAGGTGGATGACACACAACCTGTCACAATGGTCTCGCCCCTTCTCCCCCCCCCAGCAAACAAAGGTCACAGTGACCACGGATGCCTCCCTGATGTGGTGGGGGGGCTATGTCAGGGACAAACAGTCCAAGGCACTTGGTCCGAACTGGAGGCCCATCTGCATATAAATGTTCTAGAGCTGAGGGGAATACTTCTGGTGTTGCAAACATTCCATCCCCTGCTGCCTTCTTGGACAATTGCGATTCAATCAGACAACATGGCGGTGGTCTTTTATATCAGCAAGCAAGGTTGAACCAAATCTTACCCCCTTTGTAGAGAGGCCATGAGAATATGGCAATGGGCGATGGCTACCAACCGTTTTCTTCTAGCAACGCACATTCCCAGGAGTTCCAACGTGATAGACAGACTCAGCAGGTGCATTCTTCAACCTCACGAGTGGTCCCTGAATCCCTTGATAGCGGCGGAGATCTTCCACCTCTGGGCCATCCTTGCTGCAACCTCTTTGCATCCCCGAGCAACTACAAATGCAGCAACTACTTCACCCTGATTCCCCCTCTGGGACAGTCACCCAGGGACGCTCTAGTCCACGATTGGCCCTCTGGTCTTCTTTATGCATTTCCACCACTTCCCCTCATTCCCCAGTTTTTGAAGAAAGCCAATTGGTTGAAGAGCAAGATGATCCTCATAGCACCATATTGGCCTTGACAGATTTGGTTCCCCTTCCTTTGGCCTCACCTACTAGATCAATCATGGATTCTCCATCCAGCCCCAGAGTTGATCTCACATCCACAGAACCTGATTCATCCCAACTTGAACAGCCTGAAGCTCACGGCTTGGCTACTCCAATTCCCTTGATTGCCAGGCAGAATGATCTTTCTTTACAAGTACGTGATATTCTCATTGCATCTCATAAGTCTTCCACTAGAATTACTTATCTGAGCAAGTGGAAAAGATTTACCTGTTGGCTGAAAGATAAACAAGTAGATCCCTTCTCAGCACCAGTGTCGATAATACTAGACTATCTGGCCGACCTCTTTCAGTCGGGTCTATCGGCCTCTACCATTAGAGTTCATTTGGCTGCAATTTCTAATTTTCATGAGGGTGTACAAGATTCCTCTCTTATGTCCCACAAGTTGTGCATGAC
This sequence comes from Protopterus annectens, assembly GCF_019279795.1. Taxonomy (NCBI): domain Eukaryota; kingdom Metazoa; phylum Chordata; order Ceratodontiformes; family Protopteridae; genus Protopterus; species Protopterus annectens. The sequence goes on along the minus strand of NC_056749.1, from coordinate 196,992,585 downwards.
CTTCATAAAAGGTGCGACTCATCTGAAGCCACCTTTTAGAGAACCTATTCAACCATGGGATTTATCATTAGTTCTACAAGCTCTGACAATGCCACCTTTTGAACTTGCCTCTTCTTGCGACCTCAAGTATTTGTCATGGAAAACCTTGTTTTTGGTTGCCATTACTTCTGCCAGACGTATTTCTGAGCTTCAAGCTCTATGTATCAAGAGTCCTTACTTGATTTTTCATAGAGATAGTGTCTCTGAGAACTAATCCATCTTTTCTGCCTAAAGTGATCTCTGAAATGACCACTAATCAAGCCATTGAATTGCCAGTTTTCTTTCCCAATCATTCAGACAAAGGAGAGTATTGCCTACATACCCTAGATATCCACGGGCAAATTTGTTTTTACTTAAACAGGACTAGACCCTTTCTTAAATCTGACCAGTTATTTTTGGCTTTTTCTGGACCTAAATTAGGATCTGCTGTTGCTAAGGTCACATTAGCTAGATGGTTTAAGGACTGTGTGACGTTCATGTATACACAATGCAATATCTTGTTGCCTACTACCATGAAAGTTCATTCAACAAGGTCGGTGGCAACTTCTGCTGCCTTCCATGCCAGAGCTTCCATACATGACATCTGTGCAGCTGCAACTTGGGCTATGCCTCATACCTTCATCAATCATTACAAATTGGACCTGGCCTCCAGGGGATGAGCATCTTTCGGTTCTGTGGTGCTCAGGAATGTCCTTCCATGATAGCCTCCCAGGAATAGAAGTAGCTGGAGACTCTGTCCCATGCGTAAGGAATGAACGAGGATTAACAATATCAGATAAAGAAGTTATGTCTTACTATAACGTTCCATCTGTATTGTTGATCCTCGTTCAGTCATTACGACCCTCCCTCCTTCCCCCCTCCTGTGGTTTCTAGTGAATCTCACCATCCGGTTCTCTTAGGTTATTTGACCATTGGTAGCCTGTACCTTCTTTTGACTTGCAAACTCAATCTGAGGTAACAGGGAGAGGGGGATTGTGGGTAAGAGTTTAGCTTGAGAGTTTGAAGCTAATGCGAGCTTGGAAAATGGCCAGCTCTGTTCCAAGGTCGGAACCGACACCCATGCGTAATGACTGAACGTGGATCAACAATATAGATGGAACATTATGGTAAGACATAACTTCTTTTTTTTAGTGGAAGGCTTCAGGGAGGCCAAAACGATGTCCTTCAGTGGAGAAGGCAGTTTAATCTGCTGACAATCATTTAAACTGGAGGTACCAAGCTGTCAGCCACAGGGATTGAAAGTTGCGTAGAGGAAGCCCCCAGTGATGGGAAACGAGATCTTGGGCTGGCTCTAATATAAAAGGTGGATATTTCAGCTGAGACCAGAAGAGGGAGAACCACATTTGACAAGGCCAGAACGGGGCAATGAGGATGAGATGAGTTTTCAGGCGACATGCTTTCTGTAAGACTTTGGGAATGAGGGGTGTTGGAGGATAGGTGTAGAGAAGTCCCGGTGGCCAGGCGTGAATCAGAGCATCCCTGGGTGATTCCTCTGGTGGGGGGATCAGGGCAAAGTATTTGCTGCATTTGTGGTTAATCAGGGAGGCAAATAGATCACAGCAAGGGAGACACCAATGGTCAAAAATCTGTCTTGTCACTGACTGGTTCAGGGACCACTCATTGGGACTCAGGATAGACTGCTGAGCTTGTCCGCCAACACGTTGGAATCACCGTGAATATGCATTTCAAGACGGAAGTGCCTGGAGGACATAGCCCAGTCCCACACTCTGATGGCCTCTCTGCACAGAGGATACGATTGTGTCCTCCCCATTTGCTGATGTACCAGACTACCGCTATGTCTGTCAGACATGCCACAGTCCCAAGAGGGAGATAGTCCTGGAAGGCTTGCAATGATAGGACAGCTCTCATCTCTAGGACACTGATGTGCAACTTGGTCTCCAATGGAAACCACATGCCTTGGACTGTCCTTTCCTGAAAATGTCCCCCCCCCATCCCAACAGGGAGTTGTCTGTAGTCACTGTGGCCTGGGGCTGTGGAAGACAAAAAGGTCTTCCTAGTAGTAGTTCTTCAGACCAGTGCTACCATGTTGTGATGCAGGCAGACTTGAGAGATCCGGACTGTCATGGATATAGGGTGGAGATGAGTTGATCACTGCACTGCAAGGGTCCATTGAAGAACTCGCATGTAATACCTGGCGAAGGGGACCAGCTGAATTGCCGCCACCATGGAACTGAGGGGTTGTAGTTTTAAATGGGCAGGAACACTCCCCAGATCCAAGAGGAAGACTTGCTCCCGAATTGCATCTACCCTGCATGGGGAAAGGTCTGCAGTCTCATACACCATGTCCAGAAGAACTATAAATTCCAATCTTTCGCACGGGGCAAGATGCAACTTGGGAAAGTTGATTGACTCTAATGCCCAGATCACGAAAGAGGCTGAAGAGTGTAATCTGTGGCTAGAGTGAGTTGATGCCTTGTGAAGGAGCCAATCATCCAGGTACAGAAAGACCTGAAATCCCTGCAGCCAGAGATGGGCTGCTATCACTGCTATACATTTGAACACCCAGAGGGCTGAGGTGAAGCCGAAGGGCAGGGCTCGGAATGATAGTGATTAGCACCCAAGCTGGAAGCACAGGAATCTCCTGGACTGTCAATTGATTTTTATGTAATAGTATGCATCCTTGAGATCCACCAAGCACATCCAGTCATCCTTGCACAGAAGCAGAAGAATGGAATGAACGCTGACCATCTGGAACTTTGACTTCTTGAATGACAAATAGAAAATTGCTGAGGTCCAGAATGGGAAGCTGGTCCCCATTTTGGGGGGGGGGCACTAAAAAGAAGCGAGAGTAAGTTCCAGCTCCTCGTTGTCTTGTTGGGACCTCCTGGATGGCTCTTTCTTGAAGAAGGTCTTGAACCTCTAAGAAAGTTAACTCCCTTTGGCAGGGTGGAACATCCAAGAGTGACTTTTGAATTGGGGGGATGCTGGTTGAAGGGTATGAAGTATCCCCTGGATACAATGCTTAGCAACCACTGGTCTGAGGTAATAGCTGCCCAAGCCAGGGGGTGCAAGCAGATATGGCCCCAACTGCCTCCAGGGCAGGACAGTCGGGCAGATCTTCAGGAGTGCTGTGGGAACTTCTCAGAGAAGGGTTCCAGGGAGCCCAGATTTTGTGGACCTCTTTTGCCCACAGGGTGGCATCTATTATCAAATCCCCTTCCTCAGCCAGAAGAGGAGGATTCCTGAGGAGCATCGTGGAAGAGGACTGAGTCCTTTGGAACCACAGTGGACCACGGTTTCTTGCCACCCTGCTGAGTCTTGGAGAAGGAACGTTGGGGAGTAAAACTTGATCCCAAATGCGGACGTCTTTCCCTCCTGCTCACTGCGGATCAAGGTTTCTTTGACAGAAGGACTAAACAGAGTAGATCCATCAAATGGGGCATTGGTGAAGAACACCCTGAAATTGTACGCAAACCCACAAAGGTGAAGCCAGGCTTGTTGTCTGATAGCAATCCCTGTGCCTGCTGCTCAAGAGGTAGCCACAGCTGCATTAGAAATCAACCTCATTGAGGTGTTAGCAAGGGATTTGAGAGTAGAAAGCTTTGGAGAGACTAGCTTAAGGCTCTCCTGAGGCAATAGAAGAGGAAAGCTCTGACACATAATCCCTTTGCAACCATGTGAAATGTGCATTGTAATTTGTAATTGTCAATCTGAAAGTAGCTGAGGGCACACGGGCTTCCCAAAATGGTCCACTGCCTGTGACTCTCTGTTAGGGGGATGGAATGAACAGCTCTGTTCTGCAAGCTCCTTTTTGGTGGCTGTGACAACCACAATGGCATCAACAGGGGCACCCTTACTCCAAAAGGCTTTGTCCTTAGGTGGACCTAGAAATTTGTTCACTCTCTTGTGGACCAGTTCTACTGTGCCTGGCTCCTTCCACGCCCTGCTGGAAATAAGCTGGACAAGCTCATCCACAGTGGGAGACACCCAGGAGGACGATGGGCCCATCCTGAACACCTTTAGAAACATGGATTCCTCTGAGGATGGGGTGGAGGAAGACCAACTGCCCCTCTCTTTCAAGCTCTTGAGGATGTCCTCAAAGGACACCTCCTGGGACAGAAGTCTAGGGGACCCATCCCCGTCCTCTAAATCCATGTCCTCAGTGAAGGACTCTCGAGGAGAGTCCAAGTGCCTCCTCTTGGATATCCTCTTCGAGGGAGGCTCCTCCACCATGGGCTCTAGGGAGGACTTGGAAGAGGAGGGTACCCCATGGTGGAAATTCCCTTCTGAAGGTGCTCACAGAGGGCTGACCCAAAGTGGATGAGGGGGACTCGCCACCCAAAATATAACACGGTGGGGGGGGTTCAAAGCAGAGGTAGAGGCTGCCAACCAACCTGAAACGGTCCTCTCTATCACCCAGTAGGCTGATGGACTGGAAAAAGCCCCACCCTCATCCCCACCAGGAAGGGCAGACTGGGGTAAAGTGGGACCCCAACACAGCACCGACATTCCAGACGATATTGGTCCCAAACTGTCCAAAGTAGATGGCCTCAAGGGAAGGTAACAGTCCGAAAACTCTGGAACAGATCCTCCACCTCGGTGGTCCCCGCAGACCTCTCGGGGCTGAGGCAAAGCCAGCTCTGAGGTCAGTGGGGCTGAACCAGCCAGGGACCCAGGCGGTGTGGGGGTTGGAACACTACCCGATACAGACGGCCTCTCCTTAGGCAAGCTCTGACCCTGGGGAGCTGAATTTGCATGAGTTAGATGGAAAGAGAGGAGTTCTGATGTGGGTGAGGAGCCCCTTGGCAAGTGGCTAGGGGGGCAGTAACAAGCCAAGTTCCTTTGCACTTTGAGGAAGCTCCTCATCTAGTCCATGTCTGATGGGAGCAAATCCCTGGTAGACCTGGAGGTAACAGAAGAACAGTCTGAATGAGCGGAGGTTCTGTGGTCTCTAGAAGATGACCTGCTAGAATGCCTTGGATCTGATAATCTCAAAATGGCTGGAAAATCAAAACAATGGGCTCCAAGGAAGCAGTCTGATCTGATGGCCTGGATGGATCTGAGCACACTAAGGACCCCACATACAGATTTGATGGACCAGTTGGATCCAAGGGGGGGTTTGGACCTGATCAGAGGACCTCCAAGCCTCTGAGAATCTGGATCCGACAGGGGGAGCAGAGACTCTTGAAGTCGAAGACCCCAGGGCTGACACCCCTGAGGCTGGGCTCAGATCCAAGGCAATGGGATCCAAGAGCCTCTGACTTTTAGAAGGAGATTCTTCAGAGGAAGAGGGCTTCCTGTTAGGATCCAATGGGGATTTAGAGGGGGAGCCTGAGACCAGGGGATCCCCTTTAGCTAGCCTTTTAAGTAAAAACTTATTTCTACAGTCTAGGAGAACCCTGAGGTTGAATCCTGCACAGATATCACATTCAGCCTCTAAATGGGGCTCTCCTAGACAGTAGACAGACTCCTCATGCATATCATCAGGATCAACCAGATGAGGAGCAGCATCTGAATCCAGAGGGTTTGTCCGACATACTAAAAAACAAACACACACACACATGCACTCACCCAAAGAAAGGAAGGAGAAACTACTAAGTAAGGGGATAAGGTGGGAAAACCCTAACAGACTGACGAATGGCTACTGGAGGGGAGGAAATCTACCACTAAACTAACCATATTCAACTAGCTAATAAAGACAGAAAGGGGAAGAGAAAAAAAAAATACCCCCAAAAAAAGACTACTTATCTAAGTGAAAAGCTCAAGCTGCAGAAGACACATCCACTCACAATTTGTGGCAAGTGAGATCTGAGGATTATGGATAGTAGGGGCTCTTGGGAGGGGAGGAGCTCAAGTTCAGGACCCATCTGTGATCAATAATGACATGTATAACATCAGATTCTGAGATTTTCTGCTGTACCAGAGAAGCTGGAAGGAACAGACTATTGATTTTATGAAAGCCCAAATAAGCAACTGAACTGGTGTTGCACAACAGGAACTGTTAATTGAAAGGGCACATTGTGTGTATGCTCCAAATCTGGTTACTACAAAACAACCTAAACTTTTAATAGTAAAGATGCAGTCTTATCATCAGGAGGAGTTGATTCTGACAAAACTGTGGCAGAATGACTAAATGCTAAATGTCAGAGACAATAGAGTGTTTGTGGAGAATGATTACTCATTGTACAGCAGGCAGAAGAGGAGTAAATATATTCCATTATTTAGGGAATGTTGAAAAGCAGGCATGAGATTAAACTGCTGTACCCAGCCATCTGCAAAGTGTTTTTACCTGAAGGGACAAAATCATTTTCTGATGCAGTACATGCTAAGGAGGAAAACAAAAGTTTGTTTAACAAATGGTGACCTGTGCAACAGGAGATGGTTCTGCTTTGTAGTCGTCTGGTGACAAGGACTGCAGAGAAACTGAGACCATGAAATATTTTCCACTGTTTCAAAGGAAAATGCCTGAGAGAAGCAAGAAAACATAAGAGTTGACTAGAAGAATTGAGAATATGTTGGAAATGAAACAGAGACAGGATTTGGGAGATGGAGATGAACAGGATTAAAGCTACTAACTTGGAAATTGACAAATGTGGGATGATAAAACAATTATATTTGTAAAACATGCCAAAACAAGAAAATCTGAACATCATGGACTCCCTTGGACTGTGTTAAACTTGTAGGGAACTCTTAAACATATACCCTGCTTCAAGTTATTAATGTTTGTAGAATAAAATCAGTAACTCAGAAACTGACAAATGCAGGATTAAATAGCAATAATTATACCTGTGAACCATGGCAGAACAAGAGCATTTGGGATTATTGGACTTTTGTGGACTCTGTTAAACTTGTAGGGAACTCAGTTCCAAGATCTACTTTGGAGGGGGAAGGGGAGGGAGAAAGTTAACTAAGTAAAACAAATTTCTTTTTTTTTCTTAAAGGTATTATGTATATGTTGCATGACTTTCTTTGTAAGCTATGAAGTAAAGTTTTCTCAGGTTTTTAAATGTAACGAGATACTAATTTAAACAGGTGCTTTTTTCTTTTTATCCCTTCTTTTCTCTTTTTCCTTTTTCAGTTTTAAGAAATGTAGGCACTGCAATGTAAAAAATAGAGAGAAGAAAGGTCTGGTTATGAGAGCATGACAGAAGAAAAATCAGTGTGCTGTTTCCCATGCTTGCATAGGGGAATGACTGGGTTAAGACCCTAGGCTTTATCCAGTAACAAGTTTATTACAAAGTATGTAAATGAAACAGAATATTGAATATTATATGGCTTTTTTTCTGGTAAACAAGGTGTCCTTAACAGTTTTGTGTCTGGTTTGCATGTCACTAACAGACAGTCTGATAAAGAGAAATGGCTTGGAGAAAGTGTTTACTGAAAGCATTCAAGTGTTTTCTCAGCTAGGAGTGCTATAAAGATAAGACAAAACCAGATAGAACATACTAAAAGCACAGGCTTGTACCATGCATCTTAGCATGACTAGACTTCCTTTTTGGTTAACTCTAGCCTGTCTGTGTGGCTATCAGTTTAGAACTTTTGTTCTTCTTATGAAGTGAAATCTTCAACATTTGAAGATGTACATAGTTTTGTGTGTTATTATTAAGTTAATAGGTTTTAGGTGGTATTGGGTGTTGTTTTTATTGTTTAAGGGCCTTCAGTAAAACAAAAAATTCTCTTAAGATGTGACATAGGCTCAAATGGATATGACAAGAAACAACCGCATAAAGGACCAACCTGCCAAGCATGTAACATAAAAGTTGGAAGTAGACATTTAGCAAAAAGCAGTTATACATAAATGGTGGTAATAACTATATGAGAAAATGATGCTTTCTGTAATGTCTTTAAACCACTCCCATGCCTGATAAAAAGTATATATATATATATATATATATATATATATATATATATATATATATATATATATGTATATATATGTGTGTGTATATATATATATATATATATATGTGTGTGTATATATATATATATATATATATGTGTGTGTGTATATATATATATATATATATATATATAGATGTAAAATCAACAAAACTAAGTAGACTGTGTGAATAAACAGGTGATCTCACAACAAAGGAAAATATGGGAAAAAGTAAGTGTAAAGAGCACTTAACCATGGCTAATTAAAACACTAATTTAATGAGATAAATAAATACAAAGGTGAGCGCTTTCGCAGCCAAACTGCTTCCTCAGACAATTCAAACTGAACAATTCAAGTATTTAAATACAGTCTCCATATGATGACATCACATCAATTCAGCATTTAAAGATACAACATCAAAAATATACACATCTAAAATATACATAAAATACAAAAGGTCATAAACAATCCCTATTAGACCATAAAAATAATGAATATATGTTCATAAAAATCATACGTTCATTCATAAGAAATACATTCATAAAAAACATTTCCATAAAAATACCATAAAAGTCATACAACATCCTTTCATTATGGCTAGAATGGGTTGGATGGATAACTTATCGTTAAGTCCTTTAGCCATATTTGCCCTCATTCTAATAATCCATTTGAGCTCACTGTTCTCACCCCTGTTCCTAATGGGCCCCTGTCTAACATTAAGTGGTACCATCTGTATAACCATAAATCTGAACTCATGTTCTATGCCCCTGGTCATGACATGTTGTGCCAAAGCATTGGTGTCAGCATGCCTGGATATGTCATAAAGATGTTCCCTGATCCGATCCCGTAACCTGCACGTAGTCATACCTGTATAGAAAGAAAAAAACAGATCAAACAATAACCTAAATAAACAAGATTGGTGGAATTACAATCTGCTCTCAAGCAGAAACTCACTTGTTTCCCTGTATCTGGATGATGGAATCCCCCCTGAAGTATCAAGATATCTACAGAATTTACATTCTTTACATGGCAAAGTACCGTATCCAGACCCTGCAGTCTGGGTATCTCCCCCTTTACATAATTTAGGGCCACAGAGGATTCTCTTGAGAGATTTCTTATTTTTAAAAACATAATGTGGAACATCACCAACCATTTGTCTTATTCTTTCATCAGCACAGAGAACATTCCAATTCTTAGAAAACACATTTTTCAATAGATTGATATTGCTAGAATAAGTCACTGGAATTCTCATATACTCACCCCTAGGATGAACTTCAGTGGCTACCCTTTTCATCCCAGAAAAATATGGCCTACCTAGACTTGTTCTCACATTATGTGTTTGTGCAATAGTCATGTTAACTTCTTCCTTAGAATAACCTCTCTCAACGAAGGATTTACCAAGGTTTACAAGTACTCCATCAAAGCTCTCATCATTAGCTGTTAACCTTGACACTCTCAGTGCTTGCCCTTTCATTATGTTCTTAAAGACATGCTGGGGATGCATGCTACTACATTCCAAGTAGGTATTTCTATAGCATTCCTTCCTATGTATTTCTGTAATAAAATTTCCTTGCTCAGATCTACGAACACATACATCTAAAAAAATCAACTGATGTATGGGAGATATTGCCTGTGAACTTCAAAAACCCAGTGATATTGTTAATAAATTCCACAAACTGGGTAAAACTGGACATATCCCCATCCCAAAGAAGGAAGAGGTCATCCACAAACCGACGAAAGAATGTAATAGGAAAACCCATGTCTTCCTTCAGCAGAAATTCATTTTCCCAAGTAGCCATAACCAAGTTGGCATAGCTATTCGCACAAGGTGTGCCCATAGCCATGCCAGTTCCCAACTGTCAGGGGATAGATATGCTTAAATAGCATCTAATAGATGATGGCACCTATGATACAAGGAAAATTGATTTAATATGTTTTCTATTAGAAATGGTTCTGGAAAATAATTTGTTCCTTTTTGAAGATTGATTATGGAATGTATATCTCAAGGGAACATGTGCATTTGGTGGGGTCTTGAATTACACCCAATGTCTATTTCAGAACGTGCCAAAAATAACTAAAATAAAAATGCAAGATAATGAAATAAAAATGAGTCACTGGTGCTTTCCCACCCGTTGAAAAGAGAGAAATTTAAGGAAGGAGTTTTGGAATAATTCAGGAGCTCTAAGAGAAGACAGAAAGAGAAAAATTTAAGGAAGGAGTTTTAGAATAATTCAGGAGCTCTAAGAGAAGACGGAAATCTCTTCTGAAAATATAACTAGAGAGTAGGATAAAATTAAAGTAGAGTTTAAAATTAGGATGGAAATAAAGGTAAGGGAATATTGTTAAGTAGTAACACGAATTATTTAGAGAGACTGGCAAATGCTAAAATATTGCAAAATTGAGGTAATCTCTCGGAAGAAAAGGAGCAACTGCAGAATGCTGCAGAGAAAATAAGGTTTTACCTCACTGTTAAGCAACTGTTTTTTGATGATAATTTTAGAGCACAAACTTTTAGCACAATGACTCAGGCAACAGAAAGTAGAAAGGGCTGTCATCAAGTATATAATGCTTAATAGACAATGACTGGATAGATAAGTGATATATAATGTTTGCAACTACAGTTGTTTCAGTGGTGTCTGTGATGCATAGTGTTTGCAACTAAAGTGGTGTCAATGTTGTTTGTTTTTCATTTATATAAATGTAAGATTGCCTATATCATACATGATAATGTAATAAAGATGTTTTTTGTTTAAAAAATATAGGAGATGTTTCTGTAATAAATGTTTTGAAAGCTCAAAAAAAAAAAAAAACACATTAACAGAACACTGATGATCCAGAGATAAGCAGAATGTAAGCAAATACTACTGGGGGTGGGAGGATAGCCTAATGGTTAAAGTGTTTGCCTTACAAACACAAGGTGCAGGGTTCGAGTCTCACAAGGGATAATTGGGCTAGGCTTAAAATGGCTTGCAAGGGCAATTAGCCTAGTAATAATCTATGAATCTAATCTATGTTGTTGGAGGGTCTTGATGCAGTGAAAACATTTGATAGAGTAAGCTAGGACTGTATGAGCAGGGCAATGGAAACATTTGCATTCCCTGATAAAATTATAAGGTTGATTAGAAGGATATATGAGGGATCAGAGGTGAAAATTAAAGTGGGTGGGTTCCTCTCTGACAATTCCTGCTTGAGCAGAGGAACCAGGCAGGGGGGGTATCCTCTTTCTTCTTTGTTATTTGCATTATATTTAGAACCACTGGCAAAGAAAATAAGGGACACAGAAAATTTGAGCATATGTCTGGTATGGTAATAAAAAAATCTGGCTCTAACTGCAAATTATATTATTTTATCTCTGATAAAACTAGAAAAGGACATTTCAGTGTTGTGGAACATTTTGAGGCTGTTTCAAATCTTTACGGGATACAAAATTAATGAAGCTGAAATACAATAGCTGTAAAATTATGTAACCACACAAGAACTGGTTCAACAATATCCAGTATTTGCAGGGACATGATAAAATGAAGCACTTAAGAGTATGGATTAAAACAATTCATAGGTTCATAGGTAGGTACTAGGCTTTTGACCCTAGGGCCTATATAAGCCTAGCCAAAAAGGTACCCTGGCTTTTGCCACCGAAGAAAATTATTTTCCTGTGCCCCCGTCGAGCAGAGCCATATAAGTGATCCCCGGGGTGTATTTCCTATTTCCCATCCAATCATCAAGATTTTTCTTGGAGTGCCAATGAGGAGCTTTGTTTGATATAGATAGGTAGTTTGTTCCAGAGTATGGGAAGTCTCTGGGACAGGAATCTATCCCTTCAGGTTTTAGGTCCCTAGAGCATGTAGCTCTGAGGGATTAGGATTCCTTTAAGTGGAGCATGTACAACAATTCTGGGTTTGACATAGGTTTGTATGTTAGGCAGAGATCGCCTCTGAGTAGGCAATATGCGACAGAGTAAAGCTGGAGTTTTTTGAGACGGTCTGCATAGGGCAGCTGTTTGAGGCTGGTAATCCTCTTTGTGAGGTATTTCTGTGGCCTTTCCAGTTGGTGTGAGGTACATACCAAAAGGGGCATTGTACTCTGTAATGGGTCTAATGAGTGACGAGTAGAGGGGAACAATGACCTCTTTTGTCCTGGATGAGAAACCTTTTGTGATGAGGTGTGCCACACAGAAGGATTTCCAGACTACTTTGGTGGATGTGATTATCAAAGGAGAGACTACTGTCCACCTGTGTCCCAAGGTCACTTATCACACTTTCAGTGTTAAGTAGACTACCACCTATGTGGTACCTCATGGGTACAGAGTTTTTACCAAAGGGGATGACAGTGCACTTTTTGGCATTGAGCTTGAGGCCATGGCTTTGACACCAGGCATGTGTCTCCGTGTCCATGTCCACATGGTTAGGTGTTTCGATTATGGCTCCTAGTTTGCAGTCATCTGCGAATTTCGTTAGCCAAAGACCTTCTCTGTTAGCCTGTACTTCAGGAAAGTAGATACCAAACAGGAGAGGACTCGGGACTGAACCCTGTGGTACTCCACTTGTCACTGGTCTGAAGTATGAATGGAGTCTGCTACTTTCACAGTGTGGGTTCTGTCAGTGAGCCAGTAGGCAACCCATCTTGTGACATAGGGATTTATACCTAGTTTAGTGAGTTTATCTATAATTCCAGAGTGGGCGATGGTGTCAAAAGCCTTGGCGAGATCTAAATAGGCTGTGTGAACCACCTTACCCTCATCTATGGCTTTGGTGACTGCTTCAAAGAAGTCTATCAAGTTTATGAGACATGATCTGCCTTTTACAAACTCGACTGGGTGGGGTCCAGAGTTTGGAGATTATCAATGTCTTTGTTTATAAGATCCATGATGATACATTCCATGGCCTTCCAGAGCAGGCTTTTTAAGCTAATGGGGCAGTAGTTCCTGGGGTCTGTGGTGGCTCCCCCTTTGTGGAGTGGGATAACCATTGCTGTGCATCATTCAGTGGACATAAAGCCTGACATGAGGCTATGATTAAACATGGTGCTTAGATGGGGTGCCAGTTTATTCTGCAGTTCGTGTAGAACGCAGCCTGGTATGTTGTCATGTCCCATGGATGCTGTGTTCTTGGCCTTGGAGAGTGTTTTTTTATGTGTGCAGCCATGATTACAGGAACTTTGCATTTTTTCGGTGTAGAGATGGGCCCTTTAGGGGGTGAGAGGGGGGTAAAGTTAGCACTGAACCTGTCTGCCAGGATGTTGGCAATATCAGTTGGGTCTGTGTATTTAGTGCCATTGTGCTGTAACTCAGAGCAGATCTGAGTGTTGCCTTTGAGATTCTTGAAATAGCTATAGAATGCTTTGTGGTTGTCTTTATAATTAGTGGTGATTTTGTTTTCATAACTAGCTTTGGAGGATTTCACGGCGGCTCTCAACTTCTTACTCAGGCTGACGGGGAGTTTCTCCAGTCATGGGATTTTGCTTTTTTTTGCAACAGTTTCCTTCTTCTGTTGTAGAGTTTGTTTATGGCAGGGGACCACCAGATTGGCTTCCTTTTTTTGGAGGATAGCATCTTGGTTCTGTTAAGGATATATTTAATAGCCTAGAGGGATTTCTGTGTACTTTAAATGCTAGCCACAAAGTTTGAGAAATCATTTTATGCTCAGCTTCTGAAAGACTTGCTTGGCTACAAACATGTGCATTAGAAGCTGAAGTTAATTGAAACCTGCAGTAGTGTATTTTAGTCTATTGCTAAGAACAATCTTGCAGTTTTAAAAGTACTGTATTTTCATTTTTTCGATTTTCCTAACGGTGTGCTGTGTATCTCTCTGCAGTTAGTTCCCACCCACCCTCCCTGTTCTTGTGTTGATGGCTCTGGAATTGCCTGCCCCTCCTGTAAGTCTGTATTAGAACACTCCTCCTGGGTCCATCTCATTTGCTCACTTAACCGAGTACAGTGAGATCATATTCTGAGTCTGGTGTTCACTCCACTTAATACAGAGAGAAGATTTCAGAAGGCCAACCCACTTAGGTTCTTCCTTCCTCTCTCCTTGCACTTAAAACGTGTACTTTATTCATCTGCTGTTACTGTATTTGTCTTTCCTCCTACTTTGTTTTGCTTTTCTTAAAAGTACTCAATTTTATTTATTCTGCTGCATTTATTACTGCTTGGTAGCCTGATTAAATTGTAACTGTTATTTTAAGTCTTTTGGTTTAAGCACTGGCTTCATACAGGTTATTTTACATTAAGGTTTGTGGTCTGCACTGTTGTGGCAGGACAGGTAACTTACATCTTTCTAAGCTGGGAATTGCTGATTGAAGGCCCAGTGTCTGCTATTCTAAAAGTGTATTAGTTCTGGCTTAAGCACTTGGGCTTCAGGCCAGTTATTCTACATTAAGAGGGTTTGTGGTCTGCACTCTTGTGGAAGGAGTGGCTGAATTCTGCCCTTCTGAGCTGTGAATTTCTGGTTGCAGGCTTATTGCGCCTGCTTATTTGAACCTTTTCTTTCTGAAATTGGTGCACCTTGTTGCTGCAGCATAGACCAGATTCAGGCCTGCTGAATCTAGCTGTGTTTGTATAACTTGAGCACTGATCCAGGCCATCCTTTTTTTTGGAGAATGTTCCCCTGCACCCTAGTAGCAGAAGTGTGCAGTTAGAAGTTGTCTGATTGAAGACTGCTGGAACAGGGCTCAGTTGCACTTTATTCATCTGCTTTTACTGTATTTGTGTTTCTTCCTACTTTATTACTAGGGGCATTGAGTGCAACTCTGGCCTGCAATATATAACAATAAGTATCATTTACTGTGCATTTAAATTGTTGTTTTGATTGTATCTGCTTTATTTTCTGGAAAGAAATATATATATATATATATATATATATATATATATATATATATATATATATATATATATATACACACACACACACACACACACACTTGTTTTCTGCCTTTCTAAGCTAGTATAGTCCTGTTTTCAGGTTAGTACTGAATTCAGGGTTGTGTTACAAATCTCTGTTTGCCCATACCTTACTTGGATAGAAGGAAGTTTCTCTGTTCACCTGTGAGAGGGGAACTTTGAGCAGCTTATCTGTCCCTAGAGGAGTGGTTTCAGCCCAGAAATTAGTAGTTTATTGGCCATTTTGGGCTTATTTCTATCTCTGTCATTTCCCTGCTATAAATACTGCATTTGCCTTGTTTTGTGTGCAGGGCAGTGCCGGTTAGCTAGGGTAAAACTATTCCCGGCTCCACAAAGTCTCCTCTTCAGTTTTCATTTCTCAGCCCGGCACTTGCTCAAAACTCATAGCAAGCACTTATAAACCCTAGCACTAGACCCTCCTGTACGGCATAAAAGGGCAAGGCTCAATATTCGACCTTACAGCCATCCAGTAAAACAGTTCACTGTACCTATCCAGGCATGCCCAAAGGGCAGTTTCAGGTGTACTCTCCAGTCCAACTGGTGAATCTGGGCATTTTGAGGCAATGTTACAACTGCCTCATGTACACATACAACCCTCTCCTCCTACCACCAAACACTAATACATGTGAGAGATGCAATTATACAGCCAAACTGGAGGCTAAGCTCTCTCAACCCAAGACTGGATCAGACAGTCAAGAGGAGAAGGGAAATAACTGCATCACACCACCAGTCTCACATAGACCCATTAAACCAGTACCAGCAAAAAAAAAAAATACATGAAAACATACTCGGAGGCTCTAAATAAAAATCTGAAAAACCAACAGAGACTTCCAAACCAAAAAACCAAGCAACCTCCACCCTCCAACACAAACCATGAAACTCATACTTCACAAAACCAGAGTATCATGCAGTCACAGCCCTTAAGGCAAAATAACATAACCAACATACTACTAATAGGTGACTCTATAGTCAGACACACTGATGTCCCACTCACTAGGCTGAATAAGGAGAAGGTTACTGTTAGCTGCCTGTTGGGTGCCAGGATCCACCACATAACACAAGCACTCAGTTCAATCCAGAACAAGTACAAATATGACTCTGTCATTGTCCATGTTGGTGTGAATGACCTGAGCCATACCTCCCCGGACTATTTGAAAAGAGACATGGAAGTGCTCTCTGATCACGTAGCCCAGGCCGCTATGACCTTGTGTAGCATCCTACCCTCACCAAGAATGATACCACGGTATAAAGAAAAAAATCTCAATTTCAACAATTGGCTAAGATTCTGGTGTCATTCAAAGGGGGTCCATTGTCTGCCTGGGATAACATGCTCGACAGGTCACTCTACTTTGCTAGAGATGTCTTGCACCTGTCACCCTTAGGCTTTTGAATACTGACCAAGGCTCTTTCCACCCCCATAGTGCCTTTTTAGGCAAGGCTCAAAAGACAACCCCACCACCGTAAATAGTACAAGTAACAAAAAACTGAGGGTAATGCTACTCAGTACCAGAAGTCTAAACCTCAAAATGCATGCATTCCTCAGTATGGAGAAAATCAATATATGTGCAGTAACAGAATCCTGGTTTAAGGCTGTAGAGAGCACTCCAACACTATCAGGCTACAACTCATACCATACATTTCAGCCACAGAACCCAAACCGAAATACAAAAGGCTGGGGCATACCCATATTCATCAAGGATACCCACACCTCCAGGTTAGTGGCACAGCATGATGCTTCAGAGATCATCCACGTGCAACTAACAATGGGCAAAACTGCAATTCAAATTGTAGCTTGCTACAGATCACCCACCATGTCCCAAGATCCCCATTCTGCATTTCTGGAAACACTGGGAAACATAAAGGTCCTATTAAACACCCTAATATTGGGTGATTTCAATTACCCAAACATTAACTGGGAGAACTACTCAAGTACTAACTCCCTTGACCAACATTTCCTAGAATTTATAAACTCAAACTCCCTTGTTCAGCTGGTCAACACTCCCACCAGAGGTAACAACATATTGGACCTGGTCATCACCAACATGAGCGACCGGTGTTCCAAACCGGACGTCAATCCCTCACTGGTTAGATCTGACCATAAACAAATCACTTTGGATATCTACATTCCACCCCTACCCCCGGACAATAAACCACTGTGAAAAACTTTTCAACAGCAAACTTCACATTACTTAAGACCAAGCTGGAAAGATTCAAAGCCCCCATGCTGAAGGATAACGCTGTCCAAGCTGCAAAATCCTTTACTAATGCATTCTATGGGCATCTACAAGAATGGATGGATCATGCCATCCCAAGCAAAACCAAGACTCACTCCTGCAAGGAAAGGAAACCAGTCTGGTGGACTCCTGCCATAAACAATCTATACAATAGAAGGAGGAAACTAGTACAGAAAAGAGTAAAATCCCAAGAAGGAAATACATTCCTGATCAGTATCAAGAAACTACGATCCCTCATGAAATCATCCAAGGCGAGCTTCGAAAGAAAAATTGCCAAGGACTCCAAAGATAACCACAAGGCATTCTTTAGCTATGTCAAGAATCTAAGTGGCAATTCTCAGATCTGCTCGGAGTTGGTGCAGAATGACACAAAATACACTGAACTGACCGATACCACCAACATCCTGGCAGACAGGTTCATCGCAAACTTCACCCCCCTCTCACCCCCAAAAGGGCCCATAACCATACCAGAAGAATGTAGAGTCCCTGAAATCACAGACTCAGGTTAAAACAGCCCTCTCCAAAGCCAAAAACACAGCATCAATGGGACCAGACGGTGTCCCAGGCTGCATCCTACAAAAGCTCAAAGAAGAACTAACCCCTCACCTAAACACTCTGTTCAAACTCAGCCTCTCCACAGGCTACATACCCATAGAGTGGTGCACAGCAACAGTTATTCTGCTCCACAAAGGTGGAGCCACAGCAGACCCAGGGAACTATTGCCCTATAAACCTGACTAGCTTGGTCTGCAAAGCTATGGAGAGCATAATCATGGAACTAATTAACAGAGACATTGGGAACCTCCAAACACTGGACCCTACCCAGTTCGGCTTTGTTAAGGGCAGATCATGCTCCTATACCTGGTGGACATCTTTGAGACAGTTACCAAGGCTATAGAAGAGGGAAAGGTGGTACACACAACTGATCCTAGACCTCGCAAAGGCCTTCGACACCATTCTCCATTCTGGTATTATAGACAAGCTCACCAGCCTGAACATAAACCCCTATGTCACAAGATGGGTTGCCAACTGGCTCATGGACAGAACCCACATGGTGAGAGTTGTGGGAGTTAGGTCCGACTCTAAACCAGTTACAAGTGGTGTTCCCCAGGGCTCAGTCCTAGGACCCCTCCTGTTCGGCATATACTTCTCAGAGGTACACGCAAGCACAGGAGGACTATGGTAGACCAAGTTCGCAGATGACTGCAAACTAGGGGCTGTAATTGACTCTCTGGCTGACACAGACATCCTCCAAAAGGGTCTCACTGAGACGGATAACTGGTGTCAAAATCATGGCCTCAAGCTAAGTGCTAAAAAGTGCATAGTCATCCCCTTTGAAAAAAACAAAGTACCCACAAACTACCACATAGGTGGTAGTCCCCTAAATACTGCAGACGTAATAAGGGATCTGGGGACCCAAGTAGATAGTACTCTCACCTTTGATAATCACATTGCCAAAGTGGTTAGAAAATCCTTCTACATGGCCCACCTAATCACAAAAGGGTTCGCATCCAGATCAAAAGAGGTCATTGTGCCCTTCTACTCATCACTCATCAGATCCATCATAGAGTACAACATCCCATTTGGGATGTACCTTACAAGACACCTGCAACAGCTGGAAAGACCACAGAGGTACCTCACCAAGAGGATCACTGGCCTCAAACAGATGCCCTATGCAGCTCGACTGAAGAAACTCCAGCTGTACTCAGTTGCATACCGCCTACTCAGAGGTGATCTCTGCCTGACATACAAAGCCATGTCCAACCCAGAATTGATGGACATGCTCCACCTAAAGAAAACCTTATCCCTTTGAGCCACACACTCTAGGGATCTAAACCTCACCACAACAATAAATAGGATGTACTGGAGGGATAGATTCCTGTCCCAGAGACTTCCCATGCTTTGGAACAAGATTCCAATCTACATTAGGCAGAGCTCCTCACTAACGCTCTTCAAAAGAAACCTTGACAAGTGGATGGGAAACAGAAAGTTTACCCCGGGGCTCACTTCAGTGGCTGTGCTGGACAGAGGCACAGGGACCTAGTCTAAGGGGACAGCGAAAGCCAACACATTCTGGCTAGGTTTACAAATGCCTTCGGGCGATAGCCTAGTACCTACATATGAACCTATAGCACGATCCATGCACTCGTGTAAATGCTTATAAAGTACATTTGTGTAGGATTCAGCAGTTATACCTCTATTGTCTGTCTGCATGGGTGTCGTGAAGTTTGCCACTTCTGTCTTAAGAAGCATGAAGCTGGTTTTGGAGAAATTTTTTTACAGTGGTTTCCCTAATGGGGGTGGGATGTGGATGTCTAGGGTGATTAGCTTGTGGTCAGATCTGACCAACAAGGAATTGACCTCTGGTGTGGAACACCGGTCGCCCATGTTGGGATTGACCAGGTCTAGAATATTGCTGCCCCTGGTGGGGGTGTGGATAAATTGATCCAAGGCGTTAGAATTTATGAATTCAAGAAAACGTTGGGCAAAAGAGTTGGTACATGAGTAGTTTTCCCAGTTAATGGTGGGTACTTGAAATCACCCATTATTAGGGTGTTGGGTTGTACCCTAATATTTCCCAGTGTATCAAGAAATGAGGAGTGGGAATCCTGGGGCATGGTGGGGGATCTGTAGCAAATTACAATTTGGATTGCGGTCTTGCCCAGAGTTAGTTGCACTTCAATGATCTCAGATGCATTATGCTGGGAATTAGCCTGGAGGTGTGGATATCCATAATGAATATGGACACGCCTCCGCCTTTAGTGTTTCGGTCCAGGTTAGATGGCCGAAAGTTGTGGTATGAATTATAGCCTGGTAATGCAGGGGTGCTGTCTGGATCCTTGAACCAGGTCTCTGTCACTGCACAGATGTTGATGTTCTCCAATTTAAGGAGTGCCTCACGTCAATGCATTTGAGGTTTAGACTGCTAGCATTTCTAGCATTGAGTAGCATTACCCACAGATTTTGCTTGCTTGTACCTGTTAAGGTGGTGAATTTGTCATTTGAACCTTGCCTAAAAAAGCACTATAGGGGAAGTAAGAGCCTTAGCCAGTATTCGGAATCCCAAGGCTGACAGGTGCTGGCCATCTCTGGCAAAGCATCGTGGTCTGTCCATCATGTCATCCCAGGCAGACAGATACTGGATCCCCTTAGAATGACATCAGAAACTTAGCCAATTGTTGAAGTCAATCATTTTGTCCTTGTACTGTGGTATAATTCTGGGTGATGGCAGGATGCTTCTCAGTGCTAGGGTCATAGCTGCCTGGGCTACAAGGTCAGAGCGCTCCTCCATGTCTCTTTTCATGTAGTCCAGGGAGGTATGTCTCAGGTCATTTACACCAACATGGACAATGACAGAGTCATGTTTGTACTTATTGTGGAGTGACCTGAGTGCATGCATTATGTGGCATATCCTGACACCTGACAGGCAGCTTGACAGTAACTTTCTCCTTGTTTAGCCTGGTGAGTGGAACATCAGTGTGCCTGATTATAGAGTCACCTATGACTAGAGTGCTGGGTACGTTGTTATGCCTTATGGGCTGTGGTTGAGTGGCACACTGAGTTTGTGGGCTATGTGTCATTTGGGTTGTGTTGGGGGGTGGAGGTTGCTTGCGTTTCTGCTTTGGAGGTCTCTGTTGCTTGAGCAGATTTTTATTGAGAGCCTCTGCAAATGTAGGTGTGTGTTTCGTGTTTCTATGTGTGTGTTTTGGTGGTGTAGGTTTTGAGGGACTATGTGATGAGTGTGGTGTGGCGCAAGTGTTTACCTTCTCCTTTTGACTGTCTAGTCCAGTCTTGGGTGAAGAGAGATTTGCTTCCAGTTTGGCTATATAAGTGCATCTCTCACAGGTTGTAGTGTTGGGTGGTAGGAGGAGAGGGTTGCCTGTGTACATAAGGCAATTGCTGCATTGCCCCAAGATGCCTAGATTCATCAGGTAGACAGGAAGAAACACCAGGAGCTTGACCCTTAGACATGCCAGGATAGGTGCTTATTTATTAAGTACTAAAAACTGTTTTCCTCTAGACAAGTGAGGAAAGTTGAGTGCTGTAGTAATTTGTAGCTTATTTAGTGCTTACAATGAGTTCTGAACAAATGCTGAGCTCAAAGAAACAGATTCTAGTGCTAAAACTAAAACACTGGCTAGTTCTAAGGGAAATTTGAAGAGCAGACTTTCTGGCACCGGGAATATTTAATTTTTTTTTTTTATTTTTATTTATTTTGCGTTTGTTGACCAGGATAGTCCGACTGGATATATGTCCATTTTCAGCGGAGGCCCAGGAAGAAAAGCTCCACATACCAAAAAAAGAGACAGTACATACATCACTGAGTGATAAACTCAGGCAGACATGTTTAGAAAAATATAGACAAAGAATACAGACAGATATCAATATCACAATGTGCAGACTTACATCTGATTTGTAAAGACGTATCAGAAAATGTGAACATAGAATACAATCAGATCTCATAATTCACAGTGCTTAGACATTCAAATGCTATGAGGCATAGATACGTTGTTAAACAGCAGGTTGGGTAGCATGGCATGTATTAGTGAAGTTGTTGGGTTTAGAACAAGAGCACAGCCAATGACATGTGAGATATTTTTTAAGTTCTCTTTTAAATAGGGGTAGTGGGGTTTCCTTGATAATGGTAGTAGGGAGTAGATTCCAGATTTTACCGGGTGAGTTGGCAAATATAGCATCTCCTGCAGAGTTGTTGGATTTTTGGGTCAGTATGATTAGTTTATCAGCTGAGTTGAACCCTAGCTAAGCAGCGATGTATAAAGTGTATTTTTTAATATAACAGTAGCAAATGAGCAAACTGATTTAAACAAATTAACTAATTATCCAATAAAAAGCTAGAAACTGAGCCCCGTTCCAGCAGTCTTTGATCAGAGAAGTTCTAACTGCACACTCCTGCCACTAGAGTGCAGGGGAACCTTCTCCAAAAAGAAGATGGTCTGGATTAGTGCTCAGGTTATACAAACAAAGCTAGATTCAGCAGGTCTGAATTTAGTCTATGCTACAGCAAACAAGAAGTACCAATTTCAGAAAGAAACAGTTCAAATAAGCAGGCACAATAAGCCTTTAACCAGAAACTCCCAGCTCAGAAGGGCAGACTCTAACCTCTCCTCCCACAAGAGTGTAGACCACACCTTCTTAATGTAAAATACCTGGCCGAAAGCCCAAGTGCTTAAACCAGAACTAATACACTTTTAGAATAACACTAAACCTTCAATCAGCAACTCCCAACTTAGAATGATGTAAGCTACCTGTCCTGCCACAACAGTGCAGACCACAAACCTTCTTAATGTAAAACAACTGGTCTGAAGCCCAAGTGCTTCAACCAAAGGTTTAGAATAACAGTCACAATTTAATCAGACTACTAACAAGCAGTAATAAATGCAGCAGAATAAATGCAATTAAGTACTTTTAAGAAAATGCAGCAAAAGCAAAATAAAGTAGGAAGAAACACAGATACAATAAAAGCAGATGAATGAAGTGCATTATATATATATATATATATATATATATATATATATATATATATATATATACATATATAACAGTAGAAAATGAGCAAACTGATTTAAACAAATTACACAATTAACCAGTAAAAAAGCTCAAAACTGAGCCCTGTTCCAGCAGTCTTCAGTCAGACAAGTTCTAACTGCACACTCCTGCCAGTAGAATGCAGGGAAACCTACTCCAAAAGATGTTGCCTGGATTAGTGTTCAAGTTATGCAAACAAAACTAGATTCAGGATGCCTGAATCTAGTCTATGCTACAGCAACCAAGGTTCACCAATTTCAGAAAGAAACAATTCAAATAAATTCCTGTGTGACATAAAACATGTGGGAAAAGACTTGACAAAAGATAATACAAAAAAGTACAGTTGTGTACACTTACCATAAATGTAAATGTTCGAGTGTATTCACTGTTGCAGTCATCACACTTGGGTTATCTGCTGCAGGTAGCCCTCAGACAGCCCAAATACCAGAGTCTTAGGATTTCTGCATCAGATGCTGTCACTTCTTCCATGATGTCAGGGGTATAAAACAGGCAGCCGAAGCCATTACATCAGTTTTTCTTTCCACAAATAGGAAGCTAGTATATGGTGGGGAACACCACCAGTAAAAAGTAAATACCAATGCCATTAGGATTGGCCATAGAGAGGAGTGGTAGAAAGGTAGAGAAAGCCAGGGGGCTGGAGGGAGGGAAACCAGGACTGCAACAGTGAGTACACTCGAACATCTACATTTAAGGTAAGTATACACAACTGTACTATGTTCTTTTTGCTTCACTGTTGCAGTCATCACACTTAGGTTGATTCCCAAAGCTGGGGAAGGGTGGAGGTAGTCAAGAAGTGTTAGGGCTGGCTACTAGGCCTTGCAAGACTGCTGTAGCAAATCTAGCTCTGGATTTAGAAAATAAATGGTAAGTGGTAATGATTGGTGAATGTGTGTACAGAACTCCAGGTTGCATCTTCCAGAATATCAACATGGTAGAGACTCCCAAGAGAAATGCTGTAGAGGTGGAAGTAGCCCTAGTGGAATGTAGTCTAATCCTCTGTGGGGTAGGATTTCCATGTTGCTTGTAGCAGAAATGGATGCAGTGTGCTGTCCATTTGGAAATAGCTTGCCTTGAAATGGCCTTACCCTCTGCCCCTGTAGCAATGCTGACTACCAGCTGGTCAGATTTTTTGAAAGGTTTAGTCCTGTCAATGTAGAACTTGAGCTGTCAGTGCACGTCCAAGGAGTGCAGGATCCTTTACCCTTTTTTTCTGAGGGTTAGGGAAGAAGGTTGGCAAATGGATGGATTGATTTAAAGCCACACTGGACACCACCTTAGGCATAAAGGACAGGTTAGTCCTGAGGAAAACCCTGTCTGCATGGAAATAATGAAGGGTTCCACAGCCATTAGTACCTGTAGCTCAGACACTCTTCTTGCTGAAGTTATAGCTAAAAGCAGGGCTGTTTTCCAAGAGAGGAATTTTTACTGTGCTGAAGCTGCAGGTTCAAAAGGGGGAAGTGTGAGCTTTTCCAGTACAAAGTTAAGGTCCTAAGCAGGGGTGGGTGCTCTCCTAGGGGGGGCCTTAAGTTGTTAGCCCCTCTCAAGAACTGTTTGATGAGAGGGTGAGAAAATAGAGGTGGCTCAGTGTTATAATGAGCTGAGATGGCAGAGGAATGAATCTTAATGGAGGAGAAGGACAGGCCTCTGTGGAGTAGCTCTCCTAGGTAATCCAGGATTAGTGGTAAGGAAGGGCACTACTGTGTCCTTCCCTTGAGACTGATTCCAAGAACAGTATCCTTTCCACTTTTCAGCATAGAATTTCCTAGTACTGGGCCTTCTGGCTTCACGAATGATGTCCAGCACCTGTTTGCCGAGGGTTGCTGGTGGTGTATTCGAGGGATAAGGCAGGCTGCAAGGTTTAGGGATTGCAATTGTGGATGCAAAAGCTGTCCCCCCTGCTGAGACAGCAGGGTAGGAGTCTGGTGAAGGTGCCAGGGTGGAACTGTTTTCAGACTGAGCAAGAGGGTATCAGTGCTGGTGTGGCCAGTCTGGGGTAATAAGAATTGCCCTTGGCCTGTCCTGTTTTATCTTGAGTAGTACTTTTGAGAGGAGGGGCAGAAGAGAAAAGGCATAAATTGAGAGGTTTTCTCATTGAAAGCATAGGGCATCCACCTTCTAGGCCCTGCTGTGAGGGTTCCTGGTGCAGAATTTGCTCAACTGGTTGTTCTCGGGGAGGCAAAAAGGTCCACCTCCAGTGTCCCCCACCTCTGGATCAGAAGGTTGAAGATGTTGGGCTCCAATTTCCAATCTTGTGGGTCTAGGAGATTTCTGCTTAAGTCGTCTGCCAGTGAAATTTGTTTGCCTGGCATGAATTGAGCTCGTAGATGCATTTGGTTGCTCAAGGCTGTGTTCCACAGGGCCATGGCTAACCTCCAGAGTGGATATGAATGGGTCCCCCCCTGCTTATGTACCACATAACTGTGGTGTCTGTTTTTATAAGCAGTTGTTCTGGAAGGATTAGGTATTTGAAGGCGGTCAGAGCATTCTGTATAGCTAGCATCTCTTTTTGATTGATGTGCAGGATAATCTGGGCTCCAGTGGCCCTGAATGCACTTGTCTGCCATGTAAGCCCCCCATGCATAGTCTGATGCTTCTGTTGTCGGGGTTTGTTTGGCGAGAGGTTCACTGAAAAGCAGTCCCTTGTTGTGGTTACATGCTTCTGCCCACCAAAGGAACTCTGCCCTTAGACAAGGTATGATTGGAATGACTGTTTCCAGGTCCTGAGAATGCTGGCACCAAAGACTTTTTAAGTACCATTGAAGTTTCCTCATATGCAGTCTTGCATATGGAATTAGTAGAATACATGAGGCTGTGAACCCTAGGGCTTGCAGTATTTTCCTTGCAGATAGCTGGGTTCTGGTGGCCATTTGTTTGAAGTAGTTTATCAGATATACCTGTTTTTCTGAAGTGAGAAATGCCATCTGGGAAGTTGTGTCCAAGCTTGCTCCCAAGGAATACAATCTTTTGACTGGGCTCCAGTTGTTATTTCTTTTTGTTGATGGTGTACCCCAATGAAGTGAGAAGGCTTTTTACAAATGCCAGTTGCTGAAGTAGCAATTCCTGACTGTCCACCTGAATCAGGCAGTCGTCCAAGTATGGGAACATTTGGATATTTCTCTGCCTGCAGTATGCAGTGACTGGAGCCAGGCACTTTGTGAATACTCTGGGTGCAGTAGATAAGGCAAAGGGAAGTGCAGAGAACTGATAGTGCATAGAGCCTGCCCTGAAGCATAGATATTTTCTGCATGACTCCCTTATGGGGATGTGCAGATGAGCTTCTTTTAAGTCTAGAGTGACTAACCAGGCATCCTTGGCTAGCATAGGAAGAAGCTGTTGCATGGTAAGCATCTTGAATTTTGAGACCACCAGAAAGGTGTTGAGAGTTGATAGAGCCAGGATTGGGTGCCAAGAGCCTTCTTGTCTGGGCCCCAGGTAAAGTCTGAAGTAGAAAATCTGCCTCCTTTGTTCTACCGGAACTGGTTGAATAGCTCTGATATTGAGCAGGGAAAGTACTTGCTTTTGAGCCTCTGCCCACTGATTTGGAGGAAGGTCTGGAAACCCGCTTGGGGTTGGCAGTGTATGGAAGTAGAATCTGTACCCCTGGGATACAATGTTTAGGACCAATCTGTCCTGAGTAATGGACATCCAGTTTTTTCCATGAAGGGCAAGTTTTCCTCCTAGGGGCACAAGAAATAGGGCAGGGCTGGGAAGGATAATTTAAAAGTACTTGTGAACTTTTTCCATAAGGGGGCGGCTTACCACTCCATGTTTTTGAGGTGGGGGCACTCCATTGTTTAGATCTCTGCATACCCTGAGACTGTAGTCTGGGTGGCCTGTTTCCCCTGGGTTTGGACTGAGAAGCAAAGTGAAAGTGCCAGGGATACTCTTTTTTGGCACTTTCCCTTGTGGACATTGCTCTTCATGTCATTATGCAAGTAAACTCAAACAATTTACTAGTAAAAACACCAGTAAAGTGTATGACATTAAATTATTTGGGAGTTGTGGTACTGACTGGATGGTTTATTTGGCTACCTGTAAATGTTCGGCCTTTTATGTTGGTCAGACATCTCGTCCACTAAGAATATGTATGTCTGAACATTGTAGTGACGTACTCAATAAACGTGATATGAATGCCCTATACAGGCACTGCCTGATGTATATGAATGCAGAATTTCATTTTTTGATAATTGAGAGTTGCTGGTAACAGGAATAACATGCAGGGATGGCATAACATCCTGAATAGAAAAGAAATATTTTGGATTATTAAGCTGGGGGGGGGCTTTTCCCACCCAGACTAAATGACCATTTATAGTGCTTTATTTTTCTCCTGTATGTGTTCCTTATAATCATGTATTTCTATTCTATGCATGTATTCACAATAATTATTATTTTTTATCACTGCCTAATTGAAGGAAGTGTTGCTGCTTATTTGTGTTTGTGTGGGGGACTGCACTTCCCATTGGTGGATGGGTCTATTTATGTAAGAAGGCGTTATCACTGTGTAATGGTATTCCACTGATGAAGGCTGTCTTGCCGAAACCGGTATGGATAATAAAATGACTTTAGCATGATTTAGTTCTATCTGCTGTGTTTTGCACCTTTTTCACCCATATGCTGGCCATTTGTGTTTGGTCTGAGAAGGCCTGGAAGGGGCTGGAAAGGACTAGTTTTTAGAAGGCCAATGTCTACTGAATCTAGGTGGTTGCACGTGTAAGAATTCTTAAAGAGTTTGCATAGATTTTGCTTTTTCTTCCATCTTTTTAAGAACCACTTCTACTTTGGTGCCAAATAAACAGTCCTTATTTAAAAGAGCGTCTAGTAATTTGGATTTGACATGGTCTGGCAAGGTTTGTTCCTTCAGCCAAGCATGCCTTCTCAGTACAGACCAAGTGAGTGCAGCCCTGCAAGATGCTTCTAGGGCATCACACCACACTGCAAAATATGCTTACTAACTTGGTTTGCAGAATGCATTAGCTCTTGTAATTCTTTTTCTGCACAATCTGGAAGTAACACAATTTTTTTTAATTAGTTCCATAATATGCTGCTGGTACTTCAACATGTGAAACTGGCAGTTCAGTGCCCTGATGGCAAGAGTTGCAGAGGTATATACCTTTTTACCCCATCTGTCTAAAGCTCTGGAATCTCATTCTGAAGGGGTAGGATTTTTGGCTGTAGTAGCCTTAATACCTTTAGGTCCCTGGGAAATGGTCTCTGGAACCGCAGTATGATTCTTGAAGAGAAATTTGTGGGAATCAGGTACTCTGTAATACCTGTCAGGCTTCCTAGGGGCTGGAGGTAAAGTATCTAGAGTAAGACTGGATTCCATAAAAACATAATCTACAACATCCAGGATAGGGGGTATAGCTAGAGGCCTGTGCTGAGGCAACTCTAAAAATTCTCTGAGTCTCTTTTTGGACTGAGGGTAGTCTTGGCATTCCCAGCGGAAATGCTGTCTTAAAGTATGCAGGGTTTCACCAAAAGAAAAATCCTCTGGAGGGGAGGCAGAGGGGATGGATTCCTCTGCATTTGAATCCTCATAGGTTGATAAGGGGATGTCCTGATAATCAGAAAGATCAGAGTCATTGGACTCCTGGACTGTAGAATCAGAATGAAACTCAATTCTTTGTCTCTTAGCAGGGGATGGCTGGCTTCCCCTAATTAGTGTAATAAGGTCTTCAGCCATTCTAAGCATTTGTTTTTGTGGCATGGGAGCTTGAGCATGTATGTGTTTTAGTCATCAGTTTTCTAGGCGTAGTGCATACTCTGGGCCTCAGAAACTCGGTAGTTTTAGTTAAAAATGAAGTCATCGGTTTAATTTGAACATCAGTAGGTCAGAGTACCCCCTCAGAAGCTGGTGCCTGCACAGCGGCTCCGGACCCATCCAAGGTAGAGACATTCACAGGTTCCATAGTTGGAAGAAACATCTCGCGGCATACCTGACTCCAAATGGGTCTCAGCAGAGGCCTGTGAATCTGTAGAAGTGGGCAACAGGGGCTGCAAAGGCACCTCACTGAGTACCGGCGGACTGGTGACTAGCTTAACAGAAGCGTTGTTGGCAGTTTTGGACCTATGCGGTCTGTCTCTATCTTGATCTTTATGTTTTTTTCTGAAGATCGGTAGTTGGATGGCTAGTCAAAGTCATTTCGAAAAATGGAGAATGAGAACAAAAGAACTTAGCGACAAAGATAGCCCAATGACGAATGATTCAGGCATTAAACAAGGCACAAAACCGAAAGCTTAGGATGTCGTGGTCTGGGCTAAACAGGTGATGCAATAAGAATGAAAATCTCTGTATTTGCTTTCCACAGGCAAGACAATTGTTAACTTTTTCTGACATTGGTTAGAGCAAGAAAAAAGGACCCCCAACGGGGTACTTAGCTTTAGAAGACTTCAGGATTACAAACTTGAAAATGAAAATTTCAGGTAGCGGCCGACCGGCACTTGCGAACTGCTTCTGCCTCCTCCTTGGCAAGAAAGAATGATGTAATGGTGTTGGCTGCCTGTTTTGTACCCCTGATGACCTGATGTCATGGAAGAAGCGACAGCATCAGACACAGAAATCCTAAGACTCTGGTATTCAGGCCGACAGAGGGCTTACCTGCAGGCAGATAACCCAAGTGTGATGACTGCAACACTGAAACACGAAGAACATCTGAGAAATTAGAAGCTTTGATATAGGAATAGTAAGGTACAAGCAGTTAAAATGATGTTCTTCGTGTTTCACTGTTGCAGTCATCACATTTGGGTTATCCCTGCCAGGGTAGCCCTCGGCCGGTCCGAATACCAGAGGCTTAGTATTACTGCATCAGTTGCTGTCACTTCAGGACTGATGTTGGGTCATCAATAGTATAAAGCAAAGGCAGCCAACACCATTACATCATTCTTTCTTGCCATGGAGCCCAAAGCAGAAACAGTTCGCATGAGTGCCGGTCGGCCACTACTAGAGTTTCGTCTACCGATTTGAAGCTGAAGTCTTCTAAAGCTAAGTACCCTGTTGGGGATCCTATTTTCTTGCACTAATCAATGTCAGAAAAAGTTAACAATTGTCTCGCCTGTGGAAAGCAAATACCACACCAAGACTTTCATTCTTAATGCATCACTTGTTTACGCCCAGACCACAGTGTCTTCCTCTGTCGCTTCAGTGCTTTGTTCAACACCAGAACTATCCATTGTTGGGCCCTTATTGTAGCTAGATATTTTTGCTTACAATCCTCGATCTCCGATATGGCTTCGGTAAGCCATCCCGTAGCAGATCTTTTGAAAAAATGTAAAGAGACAGACCGCACAGTTCGAAACCTACTGACAATGCTTTCTTTAAGATAGTCATCAGTTCTCCAGTACTCAGTGAGGCGCTTTTGCAGCCCCTGATGCCCACTTCTGTGGATTCGCAGGCTGCTACCAAGACCTTTTTGGCAGCCGGTATGCCACAAAACTCTTCTTCGACTAAGGATCTTGTGGTAGTCTCTACCTTGGATGGGTCCGGAGCCGATGAGCAGGCACCGGCTTCTGAGGAAGTCCTTTGCACTACCGATTCTTGACACAAACCGACATCTTGTTTCGCGACTACCGTTCTTTCGAAAACTACTGAGTTTTTTAGGCCCAGGGTATGAACCACACCCAAGAAACCGATGAACCAATCTCAAGCACCTGCTTCCTTGCATCAGTCTCAAATGCTTAAAATGGCAGAAGACCTCATCATGCTGATCAGGGGAAGCCAAGCTACCCGCTCCAAAAGGAAAAGAAATCTGTCCCCTGTAGTTTTGTCTGAGCAAGTGTCGGATGAATTTGACGTGTGTGAATATGAAAACATGCAACTCCTCTCTACTTATGAGGAATCTGATGCAGAGGATTCCATCCCTTCTGCCTCTCCCCAGAGGCTTTTTCCTTTGGAGAAACCCTTCATACCGTAAGGGAGCATTTCCAATTGGAGAGTCAGGACTACCCTTAGTCTAAAAAGGGACTCAGGGAATTCTTACATCTTCCACAGCACAGACCCTTGGCCATCACCCCAGTCCTGGATGTTGTGGAGGACGTTTTCCTGGAATCCAGCTTGACTCCTGACATCCTCCCTCCTGCACCCAGAAAACAAGACAGGTACTATAGAGTCCCTGACTCACACAAATTTCTTTTTAAAAATCCTACTGCTGACCCTGAGGTAATTTCTCAAGGGCCCAAAGGGATTAAAGCAACCTCTGCTAAGAATCCCACATCCTCAGATAGGGACTCCTGAGCACTAGACAGATGGGGTAAAAAAGTATACACTTCAGCTACTCTTGCTATCAGGGCACTAAATTGTCAGTTCCATATGCTAAAATTTCAGCAACATACCCTGGAACTCCTCAAACAAAAAATGTCTTCCTTTCCTGCTTGTGCAGAATGTAAAGAGAGTTGCAAGAGTTAATGCATTCTGCAAGTCAAGTAACTAAACACATCTTGCACTGTGGTTTTGATGCCCTAGAAGCTTCTTGCAGGGCAGCACTCACCGGATCTGTCATTAGAATGCATGCATGGCTTAAGGAACAGCCCTTGCCAGACCATGTCAAATCTAAATTCTTGGATGCCTCCTTGCACAAAGACAACTTATTTGGCACTAAGGCAGAAGAGGTCTTAAAAAAGCTGGAAGAAAAGGCAAAATCTATGAAGACAGTTAAGGATTTCTTACAGGTCCAGCCACCCAGGTTCAGCAGGCATTGTCCCACCAAGCACTGGTCCTTTCCTGCTCCCACTAAGCCAGTCCAGCCCAGACCCCGGGGAACCAGACCCCCCCCCCAGACAGCAGTTACAGGGAATGCAGAGATCTAAGCAGTGGAGAATCTCCACTTCAAAACCAGGGAGTTCTAAGCCACCCCCTTATGGTAAGAACTCACAATGACTCCCCTCCCCCACCCCCTCCCTCTGCCCACCTTCACTTACCCCTAGGAAGAAAATTCTCCTTTCACGCAACCACCTGGGCCACCATTACCAACGACTGCTGGGTTCTCAACATGTGTCCCAGGGATACAAATTTTATTTCCACACCCTTCCTACCCAAAAGGGTTCCCAGATCTACCCCAAACCAGTGGGCAAAGGTGCAAAAGCATGTCCTTTTCCTGCTCTCTATGAGGGCAACAGAGCACGTTCCTGTTGAACAGGGAGGCCAAGGTTTCTCCTCCAGACTTTTTCTGGTACCCAGAAATGAGGGCATCTGGCACCCCATCCTTGATCTATCCATTCTAAACACATTCCTGGTGATCCCAAAATTCAAAATGCTCACCTTCCAGCAACTGTTACCCATGCTCTCCAAGGATGCTTGGCTAGCCACCCTAGATCTAAAAGAGGCCTACCTCCATATTCCTATCAGAAATCCAAACAGGTGCCCACCCAAAGGATTATATTCCTGGGAGCAACCCTGGACACAGCATCCCAGATGGCAATCATTACACCAGAAAAGCAAAATTTCCTGACAGCCTGCTTCTCTCAATTAGGCACCACACCCCAGCTATCAGCAAGGAAGATCCTGCAAGCCCTAGGGATCATGGCATCTTGCATACTAGTCATTCCATATGCCAGATTGCATATGGGGAAACTTCAATGGTACCTAAAAAGCCTTTGGTGTCAACACTCTCAAGATCTGGAGACTCTTATGGCTATAATTCCTTGCCAAAGAAAAGATTGTCTTTGGTAGGCAAAAGCATGTTTCCACAACAAGGGACTACCTTTCTCACCACCCCTGCCACCCAGACCCTCATTACAGATGCATCAGACTATGCCTGGGGTGCACACCTGGATAGCAGGTGCATACAGGGCCAATGGAGCCCACAGCAAATTCCTCTGCATATCAACCTTAAAGAGATGATGGCTGTCCAGCACACCTTGATAGCTTTCAAGCCGCTTCTCTCCCCAGGGGTTCTCCTGATCAAAACAGACAACACCACTGTAATGTGGTATATTATCTAGCAGGGAGGGACTCACTCCTACCCTGTTTGCAGGCTGGCCATGACCCTTTGGCACATAGCCTCTGCCATGCAACTCTACCTGTTAGCACAATTCCCACCAGGTTTTCTCAACTGACAGAACAGTTAAGCAGAAATCGTCTGGACCCACACAAGTGACAGCTCAACAGAAGAACCTTCACCCTAATAACTCATAAATGGGGCACCCCGATGGTTGACCTCTTTGCCTCCCACACCAGCTGTCAGCTTAGCAAATTCTGCACCAGGGAGCATCACTGCATGGCTTGGAAAGTGGATGCCCTGTCCTTCCCCTGGGTCAATCTATCAGTCTATGCCTTTCTTCCACTACTTCTCATCCCCAGGGTACTGCTCAAAATAAAGGAGGAAAAACCAAGGACAATTTTTATAGCTCCAGACTGGCCTCACCAGCACTGGTACCCCTTGCTGCACAGCCTGTCCCCACTGCCTCCATGGCATCTTCCTCAGATTCCAAACCTCCTGACCCAGAGGGAAGGGGAATTCATGCATCCCCAATTGCAGGCACTCAATTTGGCAGCTTGGCTTACTCCCTAACCCCCGAACAATCTGCCAACCTCAGTAAACGGGTGCTAGATGTTATTCATGAGGCGAGATGACCTAGCACTAGAAAGTCTTATGCTGATAAATGGAAAAGGTTCTGTACCTGGACTCAGGCTAAGGGAGCCAATTCAGCACAGCCCTCCCTCCCTCCCTCTCATCTTGGATTACTTAGCTGACCTACTACACAGTGGCTTCTCTTTTTCCTCTATTAAAATTCACGCCTCTGCTATCTCTGCTCATTTTCCCACAGTGCAGCCCCTTTTCTCACATCACTTGATCAAACAGTTCCTAAGAGGGGCTGGCAACTTGTGGCCACCCAGAAGAACACCACCCCAGCTAGGGACCTTAACCTTGTGTTGGAAAAGCTCACCCTGCCCCCCTTCGAACCAGCTTCTTCTGCAGAGCTAACATTTCTCTCCTGGAAGACAGCTTTCCTTCTGGCCAACACTTCAGCCAGAACAGTCTCTGAACTGCAAGCACTCATGGCTGTGGAACCCCTCATCATCTTTCATGCTGATGGGGTATCCCTCAGGATTAACCCATCCTTCATGCCCAAGGTGGTGTCCAGTGTGGCTCTCAACCAATCCAATCATTTACCCACCTTTTTTTCCTAATCTCCAGAACAAGGGCAAAAGGATTCTGCAATCTCTAGATGTGCACAGACAGTTCAGATTCTATCTAGACAGGATTAAATCCTTCAGAAAGTCAGATCAATTGCTGGTTGGCAGAAGGCCCAAGTCCCGAATTTTCCAAAAA